>NC_085090.1:5377617-5625117 GCF_963422355.1 Corticium candelabrum
AATTCAATTTGATCAATTTTTGAAAGCGACTCACCATTGTCAACACTTGCAATACGGTATCTACATGCCACTTCTGATCAGGAGCGTGTCTAACACAAACATACATGTCTTTCATACAAAATACACATTCATGACCGCCTCTCACTTCTCAGCTGCAAGAATGAGATTAGATATGCAATATACATCTTATACTCCATGTCTGCGTCGGACACAAAAGACACAATTTCCTTAGTAAGACTCTTCAAATTGTTGTCATTGATTAGAGCAAAACCATAACTCGATAGCCCAACTGTAAACAAGACACAAATAATCAGCATTCATTAGATTCACTATTTATATTTCAAACAACAGAAACAACACATTCTTCCAATGCACATATTTAGCAATCGGTTTCAAGCAGTGTTTAATTTCAAGTGTTTTAACGTAAACATCTCAGCACAGCTGTGTTTAAACAAATCGATGATTACACAGATACCAAAATAAAACAGACTAGATGAATAAGAATGCTTCAGATAAAAATCTGAATCACATGCTTTCTAACACCCCAAATACTTTGTTCATCCTAACGTGTTCAGTCTAAAACTTAAATAAAACACAAAAATAAACACTACTGCCCCTAAGCAGCCGTCAACCCCATTGACTGCCACAGGCATGCACACACACACACACACACACACACACACACACACACACACACACACACACACACACCAAAACGGACAAATGTCAAGCCCTCCATGTCATTCGTGAATGATGTCAACCTTAATGTCATTTGCGAAGATAGCTCGCCCTGCCTCTAGAGACAGGGCCTCCATGCACTACGTGGAGGCTTAGGACCAGCGCTACAATCCACCTGGAGCTTGGCCAGAGTCATCCAGGGGCACTGACTATGGCACAGCTGTGAGACTGGACACCAAGGCCCACAAGAACCCGTCTGCTGCATGACGCTACTGTCAAGCCAGCGGTCATGTCTACCCCAGTCAATGACCAGGTACTCATCTATACTCCTGAGTCGAGAGAAGCAATTGTGTGTAAGTTTCGTGCCTAAGTAAATTACGCCATAGCTCACCATCACTGTGACTTGAACCTGCAACCCTGCAAGATCCCGGATGTTTCCATTTTCCAAATGCACTCTCTAACCAATTGACACACACACACACACACACACACACACACACACACACACACACACACACACACCACAACCACTACCACCACCACCAACACCACCACCACCACCACAACCACCACCCTTAGAACAAAATGCAAGGCAACATAACAACCACAGATAAGATAGCACTCCATCAGACAAATAAATAGTGAACGTGATATGGTGACAAACAGTAGCCAGACATACTAATTCTAATTTATGATAGTACGCGCAATTCTACCTGAGCAAGAATGTCGTTCATTGCATCGCTTGTTTCATTGTCACCATGACCCAATACTCGAAGTTGTCGAAGGACTTTGCCTGCGTATAATACAAACATGCAGTTGGTGTACAGAAAGAGTCTGAGACTGATAAGACAATAGGATGCAAACTAAAAGACAGACAAACAATACAGAGACAAAAGACATAGAGGTAGACGACAGCACACAGAAAAACCGAAGCAAACAAACAAGTAAGTTGATAAGTACGGGAACAAGTAAGAAAACAAGCAAAAAGACAAACAACTTTACTCCAACAAATCACACAAAAACCAGACAGCACAACAGTTCATCAAAATGGCATGCACACCACACACACACACACACACACACACACACACACACACACACACACACACACACACACACCACACACACATGTAGAGAAATGTCTTGAGATACGAAAGACGATTTTTCCAGTTGGTCACGTCAAAATAGGGGAAAGTGAGAAACATGTCATACATTCATAGTTTAACTAATAAATCTATGAAACGATCACTCTTTCTATTTTGTTTCTAGCCGAGTGTCTCAAAGACCAAATTAAAGGGCTGAATAAAAATGCAAGTGACTGACATGATATTTTTACTTTGCTGATTACAATTATGTGTTACGGTTGCTTGTGCATGTTGTTTTTAAAATTGATGGGATTGGTTTGCATGTCGTACAAACTCTCTACGTATGGATAGGATTGCATGGAGCTTGCACCTTGTCAATATCGTACCCAAAAGTTTGTACACTGTTGCACTCTGCTGTTTCATTGACAATATGATATGAATGTTCACTATGATGTTACACTGGTAGTTCAGAGCCGGAAGTCTAGGACTGGGTTCACTCATAATGGGTGGCTCGTGGCTAGCGCGCACTATTTTGCCGTCAACTGCCCATGACCCTTTTAGAAACGTGTAAGGTATTACCGTTGCTGTGGACCATATCTCTACTCTCCTAAGCATCTGACCGCTAGGCCAGAGTCTCACGGTTCCAACTCACTCACACCACTTTACCAGAATTCGACGAAAGACAGAGGTCATCATCATTCCGCTCAACAGCATTGCAGGAGCTGTACCAGGCGAGCTTGGGAGAGAAGGGCTGACCGGGTCTGGGCATCCCCAACTTTGAGTACAAACTCAATCTTTAATTTATGCAACTAGCACCCTTTTAGTTTTTTTAATGCGTCGCCCACTCCCACCAACTTGTTAGACAGATAATGTGTAGCTATACTTCTAATCAGACTGTGGTAATTACCCGAGATCCAGATCTCCGGGCTAAGGGTATAGTACAGTCGTCCAACTTGCGACCGTACGACCGCATTTATACTCGATTAGCGCAGATGCAAATTACGCTATTCCGAGCAATAGACGAGTATTGGTGTCCTTACCGACCAATAGATGAACGTGATGTCATCATAAGGCTCCACCTCTCTTTGTTTGGTAGCTCCTAACGAGAATTCGGCCATCGGCGTCTGCCCTGTATGGTGCTTAGTCTTTTGCCTTACTGGTTTACAAACAACGCCTACAGTCTACATTTGCTCGTGCAGGTTTTTCAACAACCAAGCGTCCAGAGAGCGAAGGTGCTGGATAGGTGCTGTGCGGTACGTGTAGCTGTACCTGACGGTTACTGGTAACATTTTGCTTGTTTTACAGTGTTTCTGCATTATGGTTGTGCAGTCTGCCAGCTTCAATTTTCGGTGTGTGTGGCTGAGCTGCCGCGATGTTGTTGCAAAATCACTAGTGTTGTCTTCAACAGAAATTTGGCGCTCCACGGGAATATGCGAATGGGAACGAGCATTGTCCATGACAGCGCGTCTGCATGTTTGGCGAACGAAGCGACTGACCTCTAAGTACGCTAGTGCGTCTCTATTCATTTTTGTTACGGTATCCTAAGTCAGAGCGAACAGAGACACCTAATCTACATTTACACGTGCATGTTTTCCCATATTAATGTTTGGTTTTGGTTGTGGCGGCTCTGGGGTCATCTCATTACGACAACCTGTGCCTATTTAGCTATCTAGCGGTTAGACGGTGATAGCTGTGTAATACGATAGGCGTAACCACCACCACATGAGGGGATGTTAAGGGTGTAAAATTCATGAGCGTTTATGCTTCCTGATCCTCGGCTGCCTTATACATACTGCACACATGTCTTAGCATGTGGTGTGTATGTACACCATATGGCCAGCCGAGGGATTGGCACTGCAGTGCTTATCCATTGATTTAGCTAAAGGTTTGCATAGCCATTCCCCCTCTTTTTTACTTCCGGAGAACGGGAAGGGTCTGGTGAATTGCCTTTTAAGGTGTCGTTTGCCGCACTCAATTACTCCTCTGGAGGATTCCGGAAGACTAAAGATATCTTCAGTGGTCGACATACATCACCGTCGACGTGGAGGTCACTGGTGGAATCCATTGAAACCAGACCCTTTCCCACGCCCGAATTCGAAATGAGGAGAGGCATATGGGAAGGCTACATGAAGTACTTTTGCGGTGTAACACTGACTAACTCGGCGAAGACTACTACTAGTCCACACGTAAATATCAGGCGGGAGAAATACACAATCACGAGAATATTGATATGCTATTACGGAGACAGAGGCTGCCAGTTTACTACCATGTCACATTCTAAAGTCTCGACGTGACCGTCTGCATCTCCTTTTTGCATATTCCAAATCGTCGACATTACAGCCACTAAATGCGATAGACAGACTACTAATATCACACGAACCACGTGGCCAACAGATATCAGAGCAACCCCTATCGTGCGCTAGACTAAAATGTGACGCGTATATTTCCGCTGTAGCAAAATACAATTTGAAAGCAAGTCATAGCCAACAGCTGCCAAGCTACAAGTGCCATCTACCCAATAATCTACAACAACTTGACCAGAAAGCACCACGACAACAACAGTCACACAACAAGCAAGATGATGGACAAGCAGTACAAACTAACAGTCATCTGATTCTCATATTACTGAGCAACTGCTGGTGGAAAATCGCCAAATCTCACCTTGTTCCGTCACAGGGGATGCATTCAGACTGTATGAAATCCGCAGTCTCATCCTCAACTGTTACTATAAAAATAACGAATATTAATTACAAGACAAGCAAAAAATCATACAATCTGTGACTCAATAATAGGCAGCCAAACCTTGCTAATCGGAATTTTCGCTAATCCAAATTGCCACTGGCGTCCTGCCTTGCGTACTCAGATCCTATTGGGTACCTTATAGATACAGTAGAAACTAACTAATCTGAACAGCCTCTTGCCAAGCCATGTTCAGATTAGTGAATTTGTTCAGATTACTAAATGTCAAGACGCGTTGCCTTGTCTTGGAGGTCCAGACTTTGCCTCGGACACAAAGACCACTGGGGCATTACGTATCCCTACACATATGTCATGTTTGTAGTTTACGTTTTTTTGTCTGAGTTTACTGTTTGTAGGCAGTTGATGTCGTCGGACAAACAGGTAAACCAAACACCATCACCTGATTTCAAACTCATTCGACCCCATTTTATTGGCATATAGAGAGAGGGCCGAGTTAGCTACCAAAGAATGCAAGTTGCCGTTCTCATTTAGAATGTGTCGAGTCGATTCGTGGTAGTTGATATTGTTTAGATGTATCGCTAAGCCCAATTATGGAAGGATTGGTGATTTTGAAGAAAGTTTATGAATCATCTTAGATTTAGAGGGAATAATGCAACTCAGATATACTGTATGTGTGAATTGTTCATATCAATTTTGTGCATTTTGTCTTTGCTGTGAAGCACAGAATTTTAAGAAAAATAATAGTATGAAAATTTTCTCTTGTACTGTATCAGTGTGTGTGTTGTTTATCCGTTGTGCACAGTTTACTGGTCTTGGTTGCTCTTTATATGGCTCAGAGCTGATAAGGTTTGCACATTGCCAGATGATATTTTAGACATGTTACAGTGCTGCCAATTACTTACCCTGGGTATAGATTACATGACGTCATTGTTCGTGTAAGTATCATATTAAAACGTACTTTGTCAAAGTTATGCTAATTGTGGAGTTAGTAATACTCTGATGCACGAACACATATACAGAGCAGACCTAAGGAAAGCCAAAAGATGATGGGTGGTGGGTGGTAAACGCGCATCTTGGGACTGTGATTTAGTACCAGGGACGTATACCCGATCTTGCGTATATAGTCTCGCGTAGCCAGACCATCCCCGCCCACATCCTTCCGGCGGAGATGGTCTGGCTACGCGAGACTATTGCCTATTGCTCAGAACTGCGTGCGTCATGGACTCAAGACAAGCAGGTCAGGCTCTTGTTTGTCTTTGTTTATCAGGGTTTCAGGACGTTGGTAAGAAGGCTGTTCTCGCTTTTATAGAGAATGGGCCCAGCTTGTCTTTACTAGACACGCGATGCGTTTCAAACATAAATGCCGGGCTGGGTTAGCGCGGGCTGGCTCTACAAGAATTGCAGGGCTAGTTTAACTAACACAGCACCGGGAGAGAGTGGTGTTGCAAATTGGCGGGTATTTGAAATATCAGTGCAGATCAGGAACGCCTTTTACTAGATGGGCACATCGTATTAATTAGGGGCAAATTAGCGTTCCCCTTACACTAAACACGTACACTAAATTTTAGATCCTAATGTTTGCATGTAGTTGTTGGCTTGAGTGTTTGTTCGGAGTTACAACGAAATATCAATGACTCGTTAGACCTACAATAGTAGCCTCGTACCAGACCCTCTCCTCGCGCTGTTGTGCCCGTATGGTTGAAACGTTGCAGACAGTAATCTAATATTTCTCTTTCTTCAGACAGTTTTTTAGAACCAAGCATCCAAAGCAAAGAATTTGGTGAGGAAAGAGTCGCAGAACGGTCGTCTGTTGCTACCAGTCAACTGACGGAAGAGAAGCCAACGTCAAAAACCAGTCAGAGTAATGGAGAAACAGCAACACGTCCTCAAGAGTACGAGTAAGATATATTACGTACAAGGTGCATGTCCAAAATTCACGGGATATTATTACAAATTAATACTGTAAACTGAATCTCTGCTCACAAACTTATTTGGTTTGATTAATGAAATTAAATAACGGAAAAGTTAATGGTACGTAATAGTCTGATAAGGTGCCAGACGTGTTTTGGCAGCTCTTAGATGGACACCATAGAACTGACTTTTCAAGGGTGGCTTACTGGCGCTTTATGGTCTCACATGTGGCACCAGAGGCTGGTCTTGGGTAGCCTCGACCTCCCAGACCTGACGCTAAGTTTGGGGCACCCAACAATGGTTGCACCAAGTTCAGCAAAGTTTGAAGCCAATCAAGCAAATGGTGATGTGTTGACTTGTAAGAGCGGTTATCAGGGTTCAAAAATCCAAGAAATGGTGGTCGCCAAAGCAATTCTTATTAGGCCACGCCCCTCAATAAATGTACGCCGTCCACGCCTACTTGTGATGATTAGGAGGTATTAGCCAAACAGTCCCTTAATAGGCTTATTATTGCTACTTACTGTTTGTTACACTCATCCTAGTTCAGTAATATGATGCGGCAATGCAACCACATGCAGGCACAGAAGGCACTTCAATCTCTAGATTAATATCTAGGTTCAACGGTTGGGACATCTTAGATTTATAAACTGATTAACTGACCAACAGTTTGTTACACTAAAATTTCAATTAGAAGTCATGTGATTCGTTGTTGGGAAGCATAATCAATTATGCCTAATTAATTACGGAGACATAAATACTTGCAGGTTACGGCCACGGTCTCTCTGTGCAGACGTCATGCACACGTGCCTTATTTCCGTTATCTCAAACTTAAAGTTCTTACCATAAGTAAGACTAGATAAATAGATTGTGAGGCAGAGAGAAGCCACACTCCACTGACACCTTGTCAGCGCGTTCCTTGCAGCCACTGATGTAATTGAGCATGAGCTCAAGAACAGTGCGAAGCCGTAGTTCTTTATGGCAATTTTCGTGCCTCGCAAAAGCAAAGAAATGGCCCGATAGAGGCCGTTTTCGTCTGCGCCCACAGCTACTGGAAGCAGATTTGCAGTAGCATTGTCTGGAATCAGATCCATAGCCAGCAAATCTAGTTGGCAAGAAACTAGTAGCTGACTTCTGGAAATATTGGTATTCGCCAATCTCGGCTAGAATTGCTCTGGCTTCGACTTCTGTTGCACATTTCAAGTTTCCTGTAGGGTGCTTTCACACTGACCTTAGGTTAACCTAGGTTAATTAAGCTAGCTGAGTAATCACTACCATATGGAACATGCAATTACTGGGTAATTGACCTAGGCTAACACTGAGCAGCGTTCTCACAGCACAGAAATGACCTACTAATTAGTAAGCAATCTAGATACACTGGGAGAGTAGTATAAAGGACCTCTCGTTGCCGACGAGCTTTTCTTCGCCTTCTCCTTTTTACCGAAGACGCGCCCGTGTAGCTTTGAAGCGTTTGTAGCACATTCTAGAATACGCGCCATTCTTCGCTATACCTAGAAGGCGGATTGACCTAGTTGTATGCGGAGCGACCAAGTTCTAACCTTTTAGCTTGCAAGTGGCTTAGCGTTAGCCTAGGTTAGCCGAAGCCATTAATTAGGACCAATTTGTTAAATGGCGTCTGGAGCTAAATTAATTAGAGTTAACCTAAGTTAGAAACGTCGTGTAAAAGCACCCGTAAGTGCTGAATGGTCGCCATTGTGCGGGAAGCCAGTATAATGGAGCTTATTGTGCGATTTCTTTAATTAATTAGTGACCTAAGTGTTCCCCAGGTGCAGGTAAGTGTCATTCCTTGTGCACGGGCTTCAGCGCATTAAGATTGCCGAACACACGGGTGGACAGTTTACGTTCATGTAGACGGCAAGTTAAGGTTTTGTGTACCCAGATTACGCTGTACTAGTTTCAAGCTTTTACTAAACTCGGAAATCTGGAAAGACTATCTTCGTCACGATTTATGGCGACTTCCTAGGCTTGACTAGTTGCCATTACTGTGACAGAGCGCCATTTGGCAACTTGGCGACCGGTTTTTCGAACCCTGGGTTATTCCGTGAACACTAAGGCATCACTAATGTGTCTGTGTACCTTCATGCCTTTTTGTCTGTCTATAGAATATTTACACGTGCATGGATGTATCATGATTTTACATACATGAGTATGTATATATGTATAGGTATAACACTACGTGTGTATGTACTACGTAGGTATGTAGGTTTCGAAGTTTGAGGCTAGGTCCATTGGTTGTAGCCTCAAACCAGTCTCATGGAGGTGTGTCTACATAGGCGTGTCATTTTCGCTGAGAGGCCATGCATTCTTGGTGCCACACAAAGGCAAGGCACCAGCCTTTCCCGAACTTGACTACCCATGAATTTTGTTCAGCAAAATTGCAGCATCCAGCATGCACAGGAAATTCTTTGATAATTAAAAGAAAAAACAGGCTTACCAAATTGACTCAATTGAAGGCAACCAATAAATTTGGCTACAATATTTGCCAAGACGTCTCGAAATATTTGTAACAGCAAGAAATGTTCTATACCTGCAGGAGGCTTCAATTATGTTACAAAGTCAAATTTGTTCATGACTTGAAATTTATATAATATCACTGTTTCTTGGTTTAGATCACCAGACTATTTATGGAAGAAATGGATTCTTCCTCTATTTTATGATTTAGTGCAAATTCTCCCAGTCGAACCCATTCTTGATAAGCTACTGAGTACGAATCAGGTGACACTAGAGGAGTTCGATAAACTGAAGCAAATGAGTGGAGACGTTGAACGAGCTCGTTATCTGTTGATTAACATCTTACCTTATCGAGGCAACGAAGCTTTTTACATGTTTTGTGATACTTTGTTGGAAGTTGGTGGTTATGATCAAATATTACATCTTATACAACCAGATAAACATCCAGGTTATCAAATGAAAGAATATATTGTTTACTAAATTATGACTGATATTTGTGTGCATTGTATGCAGATCCACACAAGAGAGAAACCAAAGGTACCAACTTTTGTCTGGTTGGAATATTATAATAAATTGATTGTCATGATTGCTTAATGTAATGATTTAGAAATAATTGCACAATTAGTACATGGGGCAAGATCTCGTCGGCTAGTTGTACCCGAAGAGTCTCCACAAGACAAAGGAAAGCCAGAGCGGAAGGGTTTTGCAATTTATTGAATGAGTCTATCTAAGCAAAAAGCTGCGTTGTCGTTTACAGAACTTTTTCCGTTTGAACTGGCAAAGAGAAATTTTCCTCATGCGTGTGGTCGGAATGCAATTATCACCACAATGTCGCGTTACTTTTGGAAAGGAGAACATGAACATGCAGTGAATGTCGACATTAGTGATTGTCGTTTGATGGTAAAAAAACCCATCAATGTTTCTGTTTAGGTAGTAGTTATGAGTTGTACTTGATTTTGATTTTTATGTTTGTAGTGCATTTGTGCTCAAGGTGGGGCGGGCAAATCATGTGTAGCAGCCAACTATGCAAGGATTTACAGAAAGTCATACGAAGGAGGAGTTTTCTTTATCAGCTCAAGAACAAGCGCATCTTTAAGACACTCAATTCAAAAATATGTAAAACAAATCATTAACGTTTATTTGAATTTTGACTCTACAATTGTATTTGTGATAGATCGTTCGCCTAAGTTGTGAGAAAGATGATGTTGCAAGTCAATCATTGGAAGAAATGAATGCGCGCTTTCTAGATCTCGTCAGTCAACGTGGAGGCAATGCTTTGTTGATCTACGACAGCAGTGATGATTTAGACGTCATCAGACATGTAGTTCCTTCTTGCAACATGAAAGTTCACGTTATCATTACGACGAGATGCAGAGATCACGTGCTGATGCGAGAAGGCAATGTGATCCAACTGCCAGAGTTGGATGAAGACGCAGCCGTCGAGTGTTTGTACAGTTGGGCTGGAAAATGCAACGATGACGGGAAGATGTCAGAAAAGGAATACAATGAGATCAAAGGTATAGTGACCGATGGACAAGTAAAGCTATTGCCACTGGCCATTCGACGTGTTGCAACATTGACGAAGAAAACAGGGGTTACTTTCAGGCAGATGAGAGAAAAACTGTCGTTGAAGAAAGAGAGCGTTCGTTATCCAGTCGATGATCTAGAGGACATATTACGTGGTTGGGGACTGCAGCATCTACAGCACAAGCTAACCAGTTCGGGCATTGCACGGATCGACCAAATTCTAGATGTCGATGTCGCCTCACTGGCCAAATCGTGCGACATTTGTACGAGTGATGAAGAGAAGCTGAAGAATATGAAGGAAAGACTAAAAGTCGACAGGGAAGCACCGATGCAATGGGATCTCGATCTAGAAGAAGTGGCAAGAAGGTCCGAAGATGCAGAGAAAATTCTCAGTTTTACTTCTCTGATGGAGACGAGCGCCATTCCTACTGATGTTCTTTTTGCAGCTGTGATGAGGGAAGGAGAGTCGAGGATTGGAGGAAATGAGTTTGACGTCTCTCTGCATTTGCTGTCCGACGACTTTTCTCTGCTCACATTGAATGACGAGGAATGCACATGTGCGATTCATGCGCTTGTTCAGCAGTCCGTTGTAAGCCACATGAAGAGAAGAGACAAATTCCTACCTTTTCTCATTTGTTTGACAAAGTGTATGCAAGACATGTTACCAAATTCTGGTGAGGCCATGGCACGCAACCTCAACAACAGCAAGTTGATTGCATTGGCTCCACACGTTTACAGCGTTTGTGATCACATCTTGAAATCGAAATGTATACAGCAAGAATGTCTAAAGCTCTTGCAGTTTTCTTGTTTGTTGGCAAAATGTTTGCACGACATTCCAACAGCCAAGCATTTAGCAGAAGAGATATTGAAAATTCGTCGTCAACTCGGCACTGGCAGTATTAACGATGCAATTGAAATGAGCAGCAGTGAGTATAAATTAACGTATAATTACAGTTTAGCTTTTGCAATTTGATATTTCAGGTCTGATTTCTGTTGGTGATGCGTACAATCTAATGAGTAGACCTGACAAGGGGAAGCCATACTTTGAAGAAGCCGTGCAAGTATTGCAAGCATTTGGCGACGACAGTTCTCTTCCTATGATATATGGTGTGGGTAAGATGAAATTGAAATAATGAGTTAGCGAGTTTTGTTTAAAGCAATTATGGGTTAGTATTTCCTGACCAGATGTTTAATACGGAGGAAGGAAACGTCTAGTCACTCTAATTGCCCTTAAGTATTTGGGCGACGGGAAATTGTTGGCACTCCATCAGCTTGTAGAAATGTAAATTTTGAAAAAGTGAGCTTGAGTTGTCACACTGTAAACAGATCATCGCTAGTTTTTATCATATTCTTTTCGTCATCAACACTGCATTCTAACCTTCATTGAATCAAACTAAGATCACTAGCGTTTGGTGTTAGGGTTAAGACGGATTTACTTGCAGATTGTGATCACTCTAGAGCTGTCGAGCTCTCGTGGCCATCACGTTTTCTTTGGCGATAGCATGGTATAGTAGTGACTAAACATTTCTTTTCCTATTCGTCGTCTGTTTGTTAATGGTGCCATAAGCCTAACTCTGGGTCATGACAACGATTAAAGTGTACAGTATATATACTATAGTTTACAATCATAATTTTCTTTTCCCATGTCGGCAACAGTCATAACATTATATTTATATATAATACATTTAAATAACATGAATTGTTGTTTTGTACTCGTACACGTGAGGTTTCACATTATTTACTAGTTCTAACTACATGAAAAACAATCGTTGCAAGATCAACGTAAGAAACGACGCAACTAGGAAAGTGCCAATGTTGCATGTTGTACACTATAGATGGTTGTATTTGTGTTAGTTGAGCCATGTCTACAATGGCAACTGGATCGCGATCAAATCGCGATCCGATCACGATAGATCATCCGATCCACATCGCGAGGTGGATTCGATTCACATCGGTTCGCTATCACTTGAATTCAGTTAGAAATGGTAGGCGTTACCTTCACGTACGCTGCGAGTATAGTCGGAGCATAACTCTCCTCGCTCATCTTTGTTCTCGCTTACCTTACGTTGCTGTATCAAGTACTGTCAACGCTTTGCACAAGCAAATAAACCACACCTACACATCAGTTAATAGTCACGTGATACCGAAAATTTGTGTGTGACGTACAGACATGTGACATAATATGTAATCGTGATTGGTCAGTAGACCGATGTTGTGTTTGACTGCGTAGATTTGACTGGGGAGCGGTAGCGAGTTTGAGTTACGTTGCTATATTCTAATAATCAGTATATTTACATAGAATTAGACGGCACGGTCAGCCGTTGGTGCAGTTTACGCGCCTTCTCTCGTAAGTGCTCCGTCTGCCCAGAGGCGTCGCTGGACGTCCAAAATTGAAGGGGCCAGCACTAGGATTATTGTCTATTGTCAATTGTCTAGACGGCCAAGCCTACTAATATTGGGGGGGGCATGGCCCACCCAGGCCCTATTGAGCGACGCCTCTGGTCTGCCTTCGCAAAAGTCTGACAATGTGAAAGTATCGTTTGCAAAGCGCAGTGTGGACACTCACGCTATCCCGATAGGATCACAATCCTTTATTGCCTAGTGTGGACGCAGCTAAGTGAAATTAATTAATTAGATCACACTACAAATTGCCATAATTTTAAATGTGATTAAATTGATATTCATGTGTGTAAGTCTGTAAGAATGGTCGACAGATCTTAATCCAGTTGTGTTATTTATCTGCTTTATTTAACTTAGTGTTGTGCTACTTCTATGTCTATTTGCTACATTCTTGTTACAGCTCTGCAACGTTTAGCAGATAGCTACAGGCAAATGAAAAACTTTGAAGACTCAGAGCGACTGTTTACTAAAGAGCTTAACTGGAGGAGAAAACGGGGAGGAGATGAAGGAAACATTTCAAGTGGTATGCGTTCTATTCATCTGCTAGATTTTGATTTCTTACTAATTTAACGTAACCCAAATAACAATTTGTTGCGTGTTGAATAAAGTATAATATTGTTGGTAGGATTTACATCTGCATCTCAATTTTAGTGTTACATCGTTAGCTTCCATAAACTAATTTGTACATCAATGTACATGTACAACTCTACTCTACAATTACGTCGAGGCCATATCAATACAATTTCTTGATACTTGTATTCGTACGTCTTTAAGGTTAACCAGAATGAGAATATAAATTGATGTGGGCATGCGTATTGATATTGATAAAATAAAATGGTACATACATTCCTTGTCAATGCACGAGTGCGTATTAATGGCTCCACAAGTGTTAACACTAAATGTGACCCATTGGCTATTCTCTCGTGGGTACATGTCTCAGCCAGGCTTCGGGGATTAGAGAACAACAATTATATACAGGCGCAATTTCTACCCTAGGCCCGGATTCCCGAGCTGAGAGTATATTCATCGTTCGATGACCGACCGATTGCGCGACAGTACTTGTACTCGATTAGAGCAGATGCAAATGAAGCTATTCCGACCTATAGACGAGAAGTGGTGTCATTACCGGCCAATAGACGAACGTGATGTCATCATGAGGCTCCACCTCTTTTTGTTTGGTAGGCAATAACCAGTCGTCTAGCTAGATAAGCCGCACAAACAACGAGACGCCTAGAGAAGTTGCACGACGACTTCATTCTTGTGACCTTAAAATTCGGTGGTGAGCTGCTAGTTTAGCTCTACATTTGTAACATATGTTTTCCAACAAACAGAGCAATGATCATGCGCGTTATTTCATCACGTAGGGCGAAGATGGCCAGCCTGCCTAGCGTCGAGGCTCTCCGACTTGTAACATTTGGCTTGTTCCAGCACTTCCAAACAACTGCAATTGTAACGTGCATGTTTTCTCTCATTACGACAACTACCAGACGTCTAGAGAAGCTGCACAAACAACCAGACGTCTAGAGAAGCTATACAAACAAACAGATGCCTAGAGAAGCTGCAGAAACAACCAGACGTCTACATTCTTGCGAGCTAAAAAATCGGTGGTGATCTGCTTGTTTTGCTCTACATTTGCAACGTGCCCACCAACAAAGAACATTGATTACGCGCGTTACTTCATCACCTAGGGCGAAGATGGCCAGCCGACCTAGCGTCGAGGATATACCCGACTTGTAACATTTGGCTCGTTCCAGCACTTTGGAACATCCTGATCTACATTTTGACGAGCCAACAACCAGACGTTTAGAGAAGCTGCACAAAAAACCAGATGTCTAGACTGTTGTAAGCTGGAAAATCGGAGGCGAGCTGTTTCTCTTGTTGTACTTGAGGGTTTAACACTTATAAACAACGCCTAATCTAGCTACATTTGTAACATTCATTTTTTCCCACATCTAATTTTGTTTTGGTTTTTCTGTTACTTATGCCACGCATAAAACCGCCCATAGCGGCTCCTTACGACCTCAAAAGCGACACAAACAATCAGACGCCTAGAGAAGATGCACAAAGAACCAGACGTCTAGAGAGAAAAGGTTGTAACATTATGCTTGTTCCATCAATAGTGTCATCTTCTGAAAGCTCAAAACATTGTAGGTGCATGAAATCGTGTTTCTGTTCACTGAAAATCAGTGCTGCTTCTTTTGTACCTATCTAGCCGAAATCTGGTTTTCCTGTGTTTTAGACTTTCGCTGTGCGTGGCGGTTGGTGTTATTTATACCATTCTGTCATAGCGCGACCAATTACCTTCAAGGTGCATACCGGCCGAAGGTTTGCACTTATAATGCGTCTTCATTTAATTAAAATAGCTGCAGGCATGTTGCAAACTAAAAATATTAGTTTTAGCTTTTCAAGTTTTAAAAATTAAACACTTTTGGTAATTGATTAACGAAGAAGTCAATTTGCATGCTCCAACGTTTAAGATGAATCTACTGTCTATACAGAAGACAGAAAACTTAAAGGTTAAATTAATTAATTTCAGCTTGCAATGATTACTGCTTCGTAGAATTTATTTGAAGGGTTTCCCGAGGAAGTTTCACTTATTACTAGAAATGTATAAGTGTAGTTTAAAGAACGCTACCTGGAAGTCTCTACGGGCATCCAACAATGTACATTGTAAAAGCGATAGACAAAGAAATGTGGAATCTATAGCATTGGAGAAAACCAGAAGTTTGACCGAATCGTATAGTATACAGCTACAGTATAGCTATTTATAAGTTAGAAGTTAGAAGTGAGGAAACTGCGTGTACCAATTTAGCATAATAGTACTGTACATCTCTATATAGAGTAACTTAGGGATCTCTACGAGATCAATCTACTGTCTATAGTCCATAGAAAATTATGAATCAATTTTAACTCAACTCTACTCCAGTTAGAAGTTACTCACGATAAACATTGCTTCGTGGCCTTCATTGAAACGACGTTCGACGAAGGTTCACGACATGCGGCAGATATATGGGCACGTTCTTTTCTTCTTTCTCAAGCAACTGAAATTTTTTACGCAATTGTCAACATTTTTATCTTTGTAGTAGAAAGGAAGCGCATGGTTTTCGTGAGAGGAATGATGTCATACCCAGGGGCATATCGTGACTTCTAGAAATTGGGGGCTAGACTTTACGATGCCACGAGACACGCCAACTTTTGGTTTCTAATTGACTGATACGGTAGAATTAGTGGCAGATCAAGACTGGAAGAAAGGCTGGTGCACATACTATATACAGCTTTCGCCCTCACACGTATGTACAGACCGCAATTATTATGACCACGCCAACAAATGATTGGGCTATAGCCAGGTGTACGTTTCTTTAACTAATTTAGCTAATCCAGATTAGATGGATTACTAATCCAGAGTAGTCGAATTAGGTAGACGGATGAGAAACGGAGCGAAGCAAACGTCTTGGATGTGATGAGCATGGGTATTGAGTTTGCCTCGCCAAGATGGATATGCCGTGTGGAAGCGAGTCTCGACCTGTCGGCGTTCTGACTAATTCCTTACTACTTAGGTTGAGAATGGCTTCTCTGCTAAATCGACCGCTCATTTTCGAGTGCAATCAACAACTCAGCATGCGCAAAGCTTATCTAATCCGCATATCTGCTAGATTAGCTGGAAGAGCTGGATTAGCAAATCCAGCATCTCCGAGGAGATGAAAGAAATGCACGCAAAGCTCATTCATGTAATCCATCTAATCTGGATTAGCTGGATTAGGTGAAAGAAACGCGCCCCAGGTACAGCCCATGCCACGTTACGCCTCTGTGACATGTCATACCAGAAACGTGAAAGATACGCGCTTTTCTGACCGACAGAATTTGTCCGCCATTATTGAAGTACGGTTAATCGGTGGCTGCGAATAACTGAGGTTGTACTTTGGTAAAAATAGGAAAATGCAAGATGAGAGGTATGCTCAGTAATTACACATATATGAAATAGATACGTACATTCTCAATGTCTGTTTCTTACGCAGTCTAATATAATCATTGAGACTAGTTGTACGGTATCCGTAGGCGACTCGCGTTGGCGAGTAACACGTTCAACGGAGTTTTCTGACCGTCTACTGAAACGCCGCGTCCTATAGCTAGACAATACGTATTTGTTGAAACCCTAGCTGTCATGTAAGTAAACATGCAAACTTCCTAGTAATAGTAATTACGTATAGAGACCTGGTATAGGTAGTCGTCGTTTCGTGATCAAGACAATTGAAATGATGTACAATTAAAGTATGCTCTCAGTAACGTTGTAACGATCAACAGCAATTATGATATTTACTGACATATAAATTGATATCGACAAACATCGACTATCAACAGTGTTAGATGCAGCACAGTGTGGTAAAGGATTGATCCTAGTACGGGACATGTGAATCGTTGACTGTAGGTGGCATTCAGCTAATAAAGGTGTTTCTTGGTTGTCAAGTATACACAATCCCTAGCTACAATACAAAAGGATGGAGCTACGGAACTTTATGAGGCTTTTTCTTCGCCGTTTGGTCACTGGCACGAATACTGATCATGATCTGTAGTCGGACACGAAAACGATTTTTTGAAATATATACCGAGAGCTCGATGGATTGCCATATGACCACGCCCCTTTCTGTTTGGCGACCATGATTAGAAGCCTCGATCGGCAACTAGTAATAGTAATATCTTTGGGTATTTTTCCTATTTACCCATTTGAGTTCAATGATAGAACATATCAATATTTCTCCATTTGCAATCTCTTAATTAAGGAAGACTTGAGTGCAAAGAGTATTAATTAACAGATGTAGGAAATTAAACTACTAGCACATGATGAGAACATAAAGGAAAGCTTGAGATAGAATATAGTAGATCAATGATAGAAAGAGATCTAACTATAAACGCGGTGAAAGAGAAGGCAAACAATATAATTAGTCAGTAGTATGGTTGGAAATGAAGAATCTAGATTATATTAATTTACACAAAATTAAATATTTAATTGTATTTTTAGCGCTACATAACCTTGCTCTCACATATCAAGAAGGGGGAAAATACGACCAGGCGATAAAAACATACCAAGAATCGCTGAAATTGGACAGGCGATGCGATGACGGGAATCTAGTGGAAATGTCTGCGAGTACGTACATGGAAAGACGCAGTGATTTTCATTTTTCTAATTGTCCATGTTGGGATATTTGAAAGATGGAAATTATAAGCCAATGTTTTCTATTTTAGCTCTCATCAATCTTGGTTACTGCTACAGAGAGAGCGGGAAACTTGAGAAAAGTTTGAGTTTCATGGAGGAGGCAGTCACAATTTGCCGATCATGCTACTCATCTTCTCATCCCTCCTTGGCACTTGGTAAGAAATCGTGAGTCATAAAAGATATAAATTCATATTTATTAATATTATCATGTTTACCTAGCTATATATCACCTTTCCTCTACGTACGATTTACTTGACAGAAAAGATGAAGCTTGGAAATTGGCAAGAGAAGCGTTGGATATTGCAAGCGTATCATTACCGTCATCACATTCTCAATTGCCCGTGTGTGAGTACAGTAGTCTAGACTTTCTTTCTATCGTAATGATATGTAGACCGCACTCACTCACCCAACGTACATCACGTGATCATTTTTGTGCAATGTACGATATGCCTAAAATCTAACAAGTAACTACTGTTAATCTCTGCTTAAGTTTCCATGTCCAAATTTAAGTTATGAGCCTGTTACCGCAACGTTTGCAAGACTTTGAGCATGATGCATTCCTGGAATGAAAATATTGTCTTGCGAGCATTTGTGTTCAAGGATCGTCTGCTCTTGATTGATGGTACTTTCTGTGAACTAATGTTGCTTGCAATTTACTATGCTACAGATATGAATCTTTTGGGCAATTGTTGTCGATCACGAGGAAACTACGATGAAGCCATATCGTGGCATGAGAAAGCAAGACAATTGCTGCAACAACAACATCAATCACCTCAACGAGACGAAGACGTTGCTACAAGTTAGTTTACATTTTGCTTTCAACGTGAAGTTGGATTGCTGCAATCGAATTAATAATTAGATTTATATTACTTGTCTCGAGACCATGACGAGAAAGGATGTTATGAAGAAGCTATAAAGTTGTGTTTGGAAGCATTAAAAATAGACCAAGAAAGTCATTCTCCAAATCCTCTTGATATTGCAATTTGTAAGTTAATTGATTATCCATCCTCGTCACATCAGCTGGTTGTATGTGAATGTGTGTAGATACGATGAGGTTAGGTTCGTATGAAATGAAGGCCGCACGACTTGAAGCGTCTATAACCCATTTGCAATCTTCCTTATCATTTTTGCAAGACACACTACCTACTAGTCATCACACCGCAGATTGTGCGTTGATCTCTTTTCGTCGTTCGTTTTTCTGATTGTATGTGTGCAGGCCACTTTTACCTTGCTACGTCGTTTCTTGCTATGAAGGAAGCGTCCCAATCCAGTCTACATGTAGAGAAATGTCTTGAGATACGAAAGACGATTTTTCCAGTTGGTCACAGCAAGATAGGGAAAGGTGAGAAACATGTCATACATTTATTCTTTAACTAATAAATCTATTAAACGATCACTCTTTCTTTCTATTTTGTTTCTAGCCGAGTGTCTCAACGAACAAATGGAAGGGCTGAATGAAAATGCAAGTGACTGACATGATATTCTTACTTTTCTGATTATAATTATGTGTTACGGTTTGCTTGTGCATGTTCTTATTAAAATCGATGGGATTGGTTTGCATGTCGCACAAACTCTATAGGTACGGATAGGATTGCATGGCGCTTGCATCTTGTCAATATCCTAGCCAACAGTTTGTACACTGTTGCACTCTGCTGTTTTAGTGACAATATGTATGCATGTTCACTATCAATGATGTTACACTGGTAGTTAAGACCCAGTGGTCTACGCCTGGGTTCACTCATAATGGGTGGCTCATGGCTAGCGCGCACTAGTTTGCTGTCAACTGCTCATGACGCTTCTAGAAACGTGTAAAGTATTACCGTTGCCGTGGAACATATCTCTACTCTCCGAAGCAGTTGACTGTTAGGCAGAGTCTCAGTCACAGTTACTACGTACGCACTCACACCACTTCACTAGAATTCGATGACAGACTGAGACCATCATCATTACTTCTCAACAGCATTGCAAGTACGTGTACGTGTACCAGGCGAGCTGCGGAGGGACGCCTGAACGGGCCTGGGCATCCCCAACTTTTAAGCACAAACTCAATTTTTTATGCAACTAGTACTCTTGTAGTCTTTCACGCCTCGCCCACTACTCCTACCTTGCGAGTCGCTCCGCCGATCCTGAGTACAGTACTTTACTGCACCACATGTAAGCACCACGTGATAGCCTTGAATTCCAAATCTTGCCGGACTTGGGACACCAAACATCAAACGAGGGCATTAAAGTCGGTTGGGACGGGGATGAGAGTCCAATAATTTTATTTGGCCTATAGCGTTGCATGTCACGTTAGACGGATAAAGTGTAGCTATACTTCTAATCAGACTGTAGTAATTACCCGAGACCCGGATATCTGGGCTAAGGTTATAGTACAGTCGTCCGACGTGCAACCGTATTTATACTCGATTAGCGCATATGCAAATGAAGCTATTCCGACCAATAAACGAACGTGATGTCATCATAAGACTCCACCTCTCTTTGTTTGGTAGCTGCTAACGAGAATTCGGTCATCGGGCGTCCGTTCTGTACATGGTGTTTAGTCCTTTGCTTTACAGGTTTAGAAACAACGCCTACAGTCTACAATTGCACGTGCATGTTTTCCAACAACCAGGCGTCTAGAGAGCGAAGGTGCTGAATAGGAGCTATGCGGTACGTGTTGCTGTACCTGACGGTCACTTGTAACATTTTGCTTGTTGCACAGTGTTTCTGCATAGTGGTTTCGCAGTCTGACAGCTTGAGTTTTTGGTGCGGGTAGATGAGCGGCTGCAGCGTTGTTGCAACCATCACTAGTGTCGTCTTCAACAGAACTTTGGCGCTCCGTGGAACCTTGCGAAAGAAAACGTGTATTGTCCATGACAGCGCGTCTGCATGTTTGTCGGCCGAAGCGACTGACCTCTAAGTACGCTAGTGCGTCTCTATTCATTTTTGCTACGGTATCCAAAGTCAGAGCGAACAGAGACGGTTAATCTACATTTGCACGTGCATGTTTCCCATATTAATGTTTTGTTTCGGCTCTGGGGTCACCTCATTACGACAACCTGTGCCTATTTAGCTATTTAGCGGTTAGACGGTGACAGCTGTGTAATACGGTAGACGAAACCACCACGTGAGGGGATTTCAATGGTGTCACATTCATGAGCGTTTGTGCCTCCTGATCCTCAGCTGCCTTAAGCTACATTCAAAATATGAGCGTGCAGCTGATCGTCGCGTCGCATCGCTTTCCAACGCGTGGTCAATTCACAATACGTGACGCGTTCTTCGATCACGTTGTGCAATCAGTTTAGCGCTCGCTGCCACAGTCGGGCTATTCTCACGTTGACGAACTTAGTCTCGCGTAGTCATAGATGCATAGGAAACGCCGAACACCTTCAATGAGAAGTTCAATGTCTAGATCCTCCATGATCTAACAACACGTGTCTTGTACCTCGCAATATTATTGGATAGTGTCAAGGCGTCAAATCCGGTTGGACGCAAGAACACTTCCGGCTGGACGCTGAAATAGAACTCTGTTCTATCCTCGCGTCGCGCCATTCAATTCACAAATAGCCGGCATGCTTTGACGTCAGGCGACGCGACTCGACGCGACGGTCAGCTACGCGTCGCATATTGTAAATCAGCCTGTATACATAATGTAGACGTGTCTTTAATGACTGATCGGAAGGTAGGTCAACGAAAGTGACGACGGTCTACATATTTATTCTTGGCGACTGAATAGTTGCGGTGCAGTGGTAATGACCGTCTTTCGCATTAGTGTCATTACAATACCGAAACATAGCGCCTCATGATGTGACGTTAAGGCGGGTCGTAGGCACGCTCATTCTTCGCTATGACGTCGCACCCGCAGCTAATTCACTAGTAATCAAAAGCTCCGACAAAGGCAACGATTGTATTTACCGGCCTTGGCATGTAACATTCTGCTGGTTTTTCACAACTGTCAAAACCTAGGCTTTTGTATAGCAACACCCACTTATAAAGACGATGACTGTCTCTTCTGTTGCGGTTAGTCAAGAACTTTCTGCTTTCTTGGAAGAACTTGAAGAAGCCGCTACAAACATTGCGTTTACTATGAGCTCGGCTATTGAAGATGTGCAAGGCATTGTTTTGCAACCGGAGTTACTGCTGAGGGATGTTACAATCATAGAAGAGATACTCGAACCAGAAGAAGGTGATCTCTTGTTTCAAGCAATTGGGAGTTTACTTGAAAGTGTTCGCGAGCTAGCTGACAGCTACCGTTGTTCTAAGAGCAGAGGCCGCCAAAGAATTCAAGTGACAGAAGAGCAGATAGCTACGCTTTTAGAACTACATTTCTCTAATCGGGATATTGCAGGCTTATTAGGTGTCTCTGCGCGAACAATTAGAAGAAGAATTATTGAGGACGGACTGGAGCAAGATGCTGAGTACAGTGAACTACAAGACGGAGAACTTGATGATTTTACCAAACAGTTTGTCGACACACATCCAAACTCAGGCCAGAGATCTCTAGCTGGATATTTAAGAATGACTGGATTGCGAATTCAGCGTTCCAGGATTAGGGAGAGTTTACTACGAGTCGACCCAAGAGGTGTTCGGACGCGATTCAGGCAAGCTCTACACCGAAGACAGTACAATGTTTCTATGCCGAACAGCTTGTGGCATATTGATGGCTACCACAAGTTGATAAGATGGCGTATTGTCATACATGGTGGTATTGATGGCTACTCAAGGTTGCCTGTGTACCTTCAAGCCTCCACTAACAACAAATCAGAAACCGTTCTCCGTGCATTTCTAGGTGCTGTAGAACAATATGGTTTACCGTCACGAGTGAGGTGCGACCATGGAGGTAAAAATGTTTTAGTATCAAACTTTATGCTAAGTCATCCAGAACGTGGGCCTGGGCGAGGGAGCTAACTGGTACAAGCGTGCACAACCAGCGAATTGAACTCCTATGGAGAGATGTGCACACAGGATGCATTTCGTTGTTTTATGATCTTTTCTACATGCTTGAAGATGAGAAAATGTTAGATGCTCGCAACAACGTCGACCTATATGCACTTCACTATGTATTTGTTCCTCGAATTAACAATCAGCTAAACGTTTTTAAACGAGCATATAGTCACCATCCTCTGCGTACCGCCAGAAATCGGAGCCCACTACAAATGTGGATGTCAGGTTTCGCGCAAGTATCCACAGACGATGCAGTCTTAGATGGAGTGCTAGACGACAGTTTGGTAAGACCAATTGAGATAATCTTAGTTGCATACTCAAAGTTATGAACGGCTCCATCCATTGTATACTCTCTTGTTTTAGGATCATTATGGAATCGACTGGGATGGACCTGTTGCAACAGACCTTTCCTCAGCCCTACACATTCCCGAAACGCCCGATTTGCTAACACCGCTACAGCTAACTGAACTGCAGCAAAATGTACATCCCTTAAAGCTGTGCGACGATCTGGGTGTTTCGCTATATTTGATGGCACGCGAGTTTATTTTAGCTGCAATTAATTAAAATTTTTGATTGCTTTACGAACAACGCCATGGTGAGTAGTTTCACTCACTACAACAGCGAGAGTACACGTCTGCACGTAAGTACGTATGTTTGTATAGGTCCATCAGTCTGAATTCAACCACGGTTTAGTTAGTTGTGCCGATCTAATCCAATTTGTAACACGTACAATAGCGCCGCTACGTTAGACTCAAATCAGCAAACAAAACAAACCAGACTTCTCTAGCAACTGCTCTTTGCTATTTCTATGCTAGATCAATCCAAATCCGCCGTGATCATGAAACGCATACAACATCTTCTCCTTGAACAGCACAGCGTTATTGTAATGTGTCGTTGGCAACGTCAACTGCAACGCGCACGTAGATGCTGTTGGAAATTGGGATATTGGGGAAAAGTAGAGTGACGCTGGACATTCAAATCTTCCTGCAGGAACTTCTTCGGCACCAGTAAAAAGCTTAGCACTTGATTAAGTGTTACTTCTGGAATGTCTGCGTCTGCAAAAAGAGCACCGAAATAACAACAAAGAATGGCACTTACGTGCTCTTGTTTTCTGTACATTACGCAAATACTGTGATGCGTCACTGTGACAACACCGTACCTTCTGCCTCATATAAGAGATCAAGAAATAGCATGTTCGTCGCTTCTTCTTTCTCCCGTTCCACAGTCCCAGTATCTGAAAAGTGCTTTGTAGCAAACAGGTTCTTAATAGATTCTATTGATAACACAACCAGATGATTAAAGCAAAGGACTAAACACCATGTACAGGACGGACGCCCGATGGCCGAATTCTCGTTAACTAACAGCTACCAAACAAAGAGAGGTGGAGCCTCATGATGACATCACGTTTGTCTATTGGTTAGTAATGATACCACTTCTCGTCTATTGGTCGGAATAGCTTCATTTGCATCTCCGCTAACCAACTATATATACGGTGGATGGGTCGTTGGGTCGTACGTACGTCGAACGACTACTATACCCTCCACCCGGAAATCCGTGCCTCGGGTAATAAGGCTGTAATGAGTCTATCGAATAGGAAATAACGCATGTTATGATGTGTACATTGTTGAAAACAATGCGCATATAGGCTAAATTGATATTAATTATTTAAACAACTCAAATTTTTAAAGCGCGTTATAATTAGTAGCGCACGCTGCATTTTTGTACAAGCTACGTAAATAGGGTGTAGCTGTGGCCGAGAGTTGCTTGTTGATATAAATGCACCTACCCGCTTCGGGTTTGGCTATAGTGACACGTCCCCGATCCACACACCCGTATAATGCTTGCGTGCGCTAATAAACCTCTCAATCCACTCACCCGTATAAGGATTGCGTGCGCTAACCAACCTATACTACAATCCCGTAGGTCCACGCACAACACGTGCATTGACACGTGACACGAAGCCTTACCATTACGCGCGAAACCAACACCATCCTCAGACAACTCCATTGACCTGTATTTACAACAAGCAAGAGAGTCGAAATCGCTACTGTGTGAAGTGTGTAAACCGGTGCCCAATTGAAGAAGTGGCAGTTCTAGTAAACGTATCGAAATAGAAGTGTGGGGTGTGCACGTGTCTGACTGTCAAGGAATAAATTAAACTAGCTGTGAACGTTCAGTGATTCACAAAAAGTGAGTGACTGTAGCTAAGCAGACGGTATTACTGTATTTGAACGTGGTTACAGCGAGAGACCAAGGACTGGAGACAGTGATTGTGACATATGTTGGCATGTCACTTCCTATTTGGTCACAGAGTATCTGTGGAGCTCACAGAGATGGAAATTGTGTTAGTGGTCATGTTGATGGAGAAACATCTCTTGAAGCTCTGCTCCAGACACATCAATGTGCTACCACATCTACGTTTGTGACACGAACGTCTACAGTAGCAGACATCCACCAATCTTTGAAAGAAGAGTCTAAAGCAGAGCTGAAGAAGACTCTTTCGAGGATTCTATTTCAGTGTTCAGCTGGTGAGATAGTTGTTCCATTTGATGGCACACCATTCTGTTTATGTGGAAGGAAGCAGCTGGAATGTCAGTTTGGTCCCTCTCGCCTGAAGTCTGGAGAGACGTATTCAGCAAGGAACAGAGACAGCAGTGGCAGTGGAAAGAAACGTCTCCTACTCCAGACAACTAGAAAAAAAGGATGCACAGCCCATATTAGCATTCGACAAGTCATTAGATTTCCTGATTTCAAGTTACCATATGATACTCCATCTACAACGTCCGACTTCAAGAAGGCAAGAGCAGCCATAGTGAGGGAAGTGCAGAATGCAATGAAGAGTGGTACAGCCAGCTACACCAAACGATATTTTGTTTCACTTCCTGATGTTGATGCTCATTCCAATCATTCTTGTGGAGGAGCTGCAGGATTTGCACAAACAGTTCACCCTGCAATCATACATGAAATCAGTAACATTGTTCGTGATGGCATAACCAAAGTGACTGAGGTGAAAGCAGCCTTACGAAGATTCGTAAAAACCAGACTAAATGTTGATCAAGGTATAAAACGTGAAGAGACAAACAGAGCCTACTATCCCTCTGGTGTTGACATAAAGAACCACATCAATTTAGCAAAACAGAAACTCAAGCTATCAAAACTAGACCAAGAAAATTTGTCATTGGGTATTATACAGTGACAAATAGAATCGCCTGGTACTAAGTATCATTTCCGACCTTACAGAAATGTAAAGGGCCCTCTAAACACAGCTACATCCTGTACAGGTACACCAAATAATGAATCAGTCAGTCTGTCAAAAAACAATTTTAGCAAGTCATGCAAAGCCAGTCCCGACGCACCAATCACCTTTAGCTCAACAGCTTCCCAATCTCAGCAACACATGCTGTATGTCCATCAAGAAAAGTGGCAACAAGATCTATTGGTACGCTATGCTAATACCATCAGTCTTATTGATGTAACATATAAACAACCAAGTATGATCTTGCGCTCTTTTCTATCTGCGTAAAGACTAACGTTAACTACACAGTAGTTGCTGATTTTGTAATACAGCATGAAACAGCTGAACAAATTGCCGAAGCACTACAAATCCTCAAAGATTGGAACCCAGCCTGAAAACCACAATTTTGGATGACTGATTACTCAGAAGCTCAAATGACAGGCCTCACTACATCCTGTCCAGAATCAACTCTGTATCTGTGTGACTTTCACAGGGAACAAGCGTGGACACGATGGGTAAGAGATTTAGAGCATGGATTAAACACCACAGAGAGTGAATCACTGCTAGAAATACTGAGAAATATGGCGTATGCCCCTCCATGCCAAGAACATGATAAGCCATTGATTACTTTTACAGAAAAGAAGAAGAGAACTTAAAGCAGAGTGGTGTGTGGCGTTGTCATGACCAAGTCAACCAGTGGCTGTCACGAAAGTGGCTGTGTATTCCTGATGTAAGACTCTAGTGTGTGTGTGTGTGTGTGTGTGTGTGTGTGTGTGTGTGTGTGTGTGTGTGTGTGTGTGTGAGTGTGTGTGTGTGTGTGTGTCTGTGTGTGTGTGTGTGTCTGACTGTCTGTCTGTCTGTGTCTGTCTGTGTATGTGTGTCCGTACATGCGAGTTTGTGATATCTGTGTACATGTCAGAGAAGTTTTTTAGCAGGTTTCTGATACATAGTTGTGTTTATAAATGACTGCTTGCTGATTAGAAATGGGCTCGATGTTTTCGTGACAACTCCTATCATGCTGCAGTTGAAACAGACAATGGGACTGAGGCTCAAAACAAGCTATTGAAATATTCGTATCTGCCAAGGAAGAGAGACCTGACACTATCAAGCATTATCAAGATTCTCATTCACCATTTCCTACCAGATCAAAGAGAAAGATATCTTTTCCTAAACTGTAAAGCAAGCACAGACTATCGTTCCTATGACAAATCCATACCATCATATCTACATAATAGACCATCTAGTATTGTGGCTCATTGTCTTGAAAGGAAGTCATCTGCTCTCAAGTTTTGTGCTGAAGATGTTTACTGCAATCCTATTAGATCTGGTGTCTTTCATGTGAAGTCACAGTCCAAAACAGATGTTTGGCATACCGTTGAATTCGGATCTTTTCATAAATTACCATCAGGTACTTGCACAGACTGGAAAAAAGAACAAATTCCATGCAAGCACTTTTTGCTCTGTTTCGCCTTGTTGAAGGATGGGATTGGAAGAATCTGCCTCCAAGCTATCTAGAGGGGCCATACCTGTCAATAGACAAAAGTGCTCTTTATTCTAGATTTCATAGCAACCATGAATCTGTGGAAGATCACAGTGTAGACAGTCTGGACTATGACAGCCAACCAGATTCTACCATGGTTACAGAACAAGATTGTAGTGAATCAGCCAGCAGCGTGCTTCACTGCCTGCCAGAACGAAGGGTATGTATTGTGTCCAAAAGAAATATTAACTTATAAGACAATCTGATACTAACCCAGACAAGTTCAGGCCCGGATCCAGATGAGGGTTCAGAGGGTTTCAACCCCCTATTTTCCAATAGGCATGGTTCAATAATTTCATTAGAAAAGAGAAATTTAGTAATGCTATAAATAACTGCTACCAGGTCAACCCCTCTTTCAAAAATAACGGGATCCGGGCCTGAAGTTACATCTAGCACCATGTTCATTCCCGCTTAGGTGTACTTAGACAGTGAAAATGTGGGTTTACAGCTTGAATTAACGCTGTTGTATTGTGTGTGGAGACAAGCCACAGAGCTAAAGGATGGTCACTTGGATGCAAGAGAAACCATAAAGGAGGCAGAACGTCTTACATACCTAAGTCAAAACGTGCAAGCATTACGATGTCTGGCAATAGTTATTCGACAGTCTGTGACAAAATCGAAAGAGCATATGCCACAGTCAACAGAAGGCCTCTTGCTTCTACCATCATTACGCAGGAAATCCTTGAAGAGAGCAACAGCCAGAAGACTGGTAAAAGAAGCCAAACGAGTAAAGCAAAAACAAAAAGTGAACAAACAGTAAGTGAACTACCACCAAGAAAGAAACGTAAGACAAGTCATAGCAAGAGAGTGGGGATAAAGGCTGACCGCATGAGACACGAAAACTCAACAATGAAAGACCGGCAAAGACGGAAACGGAAACTCACAGATGCAGTCAACCCTCACACTAGAGAAACAGAAGCTACAATCAGCTGTAACGCCTCCATTGACTTCAATCAGAATGCAGCAAATGTAGACTTTCCATGCAACAGTAAATCACTCCTCCCTGTCACATCTACGTTGTGTGAACCAACCTTCCAGAGCAAAAGTAGAAGCAGTCTTGACTTTCTAAGACGGGCATTCAGCATACTAACAACTTCAACACCTGGTTTACAAAAAGAGAAACGACTTCAACAAATAGCTCATTCCTATGCCTACAGTCAGGCGAGGGTAACACAACTGCCACTTGAGTCTGTAGAGACAAACACAAATTCTGCAAACCATGTAGAACACTTTGATGAGCCAGAAACTGATGGCGCAAAAAGATTTGAAATCAGACAACTACAAAGACAACTGGATAAACAACAGAGTGACATAGATAATTCAGTGAGGAATAGATGAAATTATATTATGGATTGTTAATGATCACGTGTGCTTTCGTTGTTGCAGGCAATGAAATCGACACAATCTACAGTAAACTGCCAAGTGATTAATACTACACGTGATCCAATAGGTTCTGACAATGAATTTTACAATTTCATCATTTGTTGCTATAGTTCAGTTGCTGTTTTCTTTATAGATTGCACAAGAACATCAACACAGGTTTGAAAATAACACATTATTGTATGATCCCTATTATCATTCGCCAACACTCCAACAACAATCATCATTATTCACTACTAAGAGGTGAATAATGATAAATGTTAGAGTGTTGGCCTCCCTTTGATACATGCAAGCAAACAGACACCCTCATCCCCACCCACCACTTACCCTCACACAATTTAAATTTCTTTATTACAGCTATCCTATCTTTCAAAACCAAAGGAAGTGCTACATCACCTGATTAGCAATGCTGATCGACCCAACCGTTGCAGACGGCCAATTGCGTTTGACATTAGAAGACGTCCATCTGATAGCCAGCAGCAAACAGTCAAATGCCAAACCAGTATAATCTATGTATCAAAGCAATTCTAACACTTACAGAATGAGACATGTCTGGGTCTTTATTTGTTTAATTGTTTGCTATACTTGTGTGTTTAACTAGAGCAAGATTCAAGGACTAGTCTAGTAGTGTTACATTATTCAAATACATCTTAGTGTACGAGGGTACGCCATCATACCTTCATACATTTTCACCTAGGCTACTATGCTAAGTTCACACAAGTAAAGAGAGACACACAGACACACAAGTACACAACTACAAACTGACAGACACACCAGATGTACAGAAGCATACACAAACAGACACAGACACAGAGTCACACACAGACACACAAACACACACACACCTAAAATCCAAAATCCTAAATGTCAGGAGCTGCCTCTCAGAGGTCACGCCCCCAGCTGTTAAGCTGGGCCCTGTGCGCTACTCAGGAAACTTTGGGCCTGCGCTAGCAAACTCCTGGAGCCGAGCCAGGCACTCGCAGGAGCACCGACTTGTGAAGGCAACTGTGGTGTGAGCACCCAAAGTCTCACCAGGACCCCAGTGGCTGATGTCACGTCACAGCCGATGGCCGCTTAGGACCCCAGTCAATGACCAGCTACTCATTTATACTCCTGAGTCGAGAGAAGCAAATGTGTGTTAGTTTCTTGCTTAAGGAAATTATGTCATAGCTCGCCATCACTGTGACTTGAACTTACGACCCTTCAAGGTCCCGGATGTAAACACTCCATAAAATTGACTCTCTAACCAACTGAGCTATCACACCACACACACACACACACACACACACACACACACACACACACACACACACACACACACACACACACACACACACACACACACACACACACATACACACACACACACACACACACACACACACACACACACACACACACACACACACTCACGCATACAAGGTAACGTAGATAATATTTGCAATTCATTGGTGTTGTCGGTATGTCACTGCTGTAGAAAATTAAAACAGAGACCAAACTTCAAAATCATTTAATATGTATTTGCAATCTTTGCTTAAAGCCTAGATGGACTATGCATCTAATAATTACCAGCATATTAAATCAATTACCATAGCGATAGTCTAACAGATTTGTTTATTTCACCCTTCGCAAATAGAAGAAAGATCTTTCTGCTTCTGAAGACAAGAAAGCATGTGTGCCTTGCCTACCTACAGCATCTTACCAGTCGCGTACCCCTAGAGTTAGGGGAACGTAAATCACTCTAAGTAATTTAAATAATATAAGTATAGTTTCACTATACAGAATTACATACTACCGTAAACCATCAAACAGATGGTGACTGTCACATTAAGCTTATACAATTCAGTTGAATGTTTCACTTGAATAGAAAACTTACTGAAGCGTGGTGTTTCTGCTTGACACAATAACTCGGTCACAATGTTTGGGGAGGCTGAAGCCTCCCCCAGCCTCCCAATCCTACGCCGGTGCATGTATTATGTTTCCAATAAATATACCTTTGCTATAATATACATATATTCATTTTATTGATCGCCATCAAGTTTTCTAGCTTTGAGAATAATCGCTTTGAAAACAACTGGCAAAAGTGCTATTACTTTTCAACAGACTTTTGAAAACTTGATGCAACAGTTATCAGTGTGCTTGTAGAAACACAATGCCAATATATATATATATATATATATATATATATATATATATATATTATAACATACAGGTTTGGTCACACCCTAGTCACGTGACCTGACTGCATTACTATCCATAACGTTTCACGTGTCGGGTAATGACTAGCATTACATCTCAGTAGTAGCTATAATGTAGGTACACATCACTATGTTTGTATTATGCAGAGACGTAAATAGACACTACTGTGTTTCTACAGTAATAGATTGCAATTGCATGTGAACCTCCACTGTACCCTAGTGTTGCTGTACTTTATTCAGAATCACAGTAACATATCCTTAATTAATTATTACAGTAGTATATGTACCATGGTTCACCGGATTCTTTCAGGATGATGTCCAGTAAGTAGCTAAGCCCTATATACTAGCACTCATTCACTCTCGATTGAAAGAAGAGACTTAAAAAGATTCCTCATGCTCCTGTTGCAGAAGGAGCGGACAGAAGTGTGTTGCAGTCACATTACAACGTACGAGCGAATGAGGCTTCAGCACACTAACGCACGCAAGTATTATACGGGTGTGTGTACTATAGCCAAACCTATCGGCTTCCGCACAACGGACGTGACCCCGCGCTCAAACTGCGTGCGTCATGGACTCAAGACAAGCAGGTCAGGCTGTAGTTTGTCTTCGTTTATCAGAGTTTTAGGACGTTGGAAAGAGGGCTGTTCTCGCTTTTGTAGAGAATGGGCGCGGCTTAGACGCAGCTTGTCTTTACCAGAGTCGCGATGCGTTTCAAACAATGCCAGGCTGGGTTAGCGCGGGCTGTCTCTACAATCATTGCGGGGCCACGTTAACGCAGCACCGGGATAGAGTGGTGTTGCAAATTGGCGGGTATTTGAAATATCATTGCAGATCAGGAATGCCTTTCTATGGGTAAATCATTTTATATAAGGACACTCCCCTAAATTAGCGTTTTCGTACACTAAACACTTACACTAATTTTAGATCCTTTAGTTGTTGGCTTGAGTGTTTGCTCGGAAACGAAGTATCAATTCATTAGACCTAGCCTCGTACCCAGGCTCTCCTGCGCGCCTAGCCTCGTGTACCCTCTCTTCGCGCTGTTGTGCCCGTATGGTTCAAACGTTGCAGATAATTGTCGAGGGTAGCGAGGCTTTTAATCCGGCTCGCACAACAGAAATGGGCGTGATCCTATATGGCTTTTGGTGTGTATATATATATATATATATATATATATATATATATATCCTATAGAATAATACGGGAACGCTCACTTCCGTTTGTCCACCTGTCCACATGTCTGTCCGTAACGCGCCGATCGACACGACGCCGGTCTCGGATCGTCGCCAAAAGCGGTGGGCTGGTCGAGATCGCGCGTCCGAGACGAACAGTCGCGTCGGATTTCGCCTCAACCGCCTCCGACGGCCGGAAACGAGACTTTGCCAGCCTGAAATGAGATGCGCGGATGTATCTTTGAATACATCATGACGTTTTAGGTTGGGAAGAGTCTGAGATGGGGATGCTGGAAAATGCGTTGTCTGAGACGAACGGTCGCGTTGCATTGCTTTGGGCGCTGAAATTAACCTAAAATTAGATTGCCCCACGAATGTGTCTTGCGGAAGTGCCGACGTGACGTGTTTGAGATGCTCTGGAACGCCCACTTCCGCCTATCGACATGTCTGTTTGTCTGTCTGTAACGCGACGATCGACGGTCTCGCAGAAGGTGCGTCTTCTTTGCAGAAGTGGCGTACAACGATAGATTGCCACCGCTCAGATTGCCACCGCCCATAGGGCGGGTAGTACTAGTATATATAGATGTGTGTGTGTGTGTGTGTGTGTGTGTGTGTGTGTGTGTGTGTGTGTGTGTGTGTGTGTGTGTGTGTGTGTGTGTGTGTATGTACACACAAATTTCAAATTGCTCCTCCCCACGACCACGTTTCATGACAGGACCTACCTTAAAATATCGTTTCCGTGTCCGACTACAGATGAGTGTAGGAACGATTCGTTTAAGTAAGCAAACGGTGACGGAAATCTAGGGATTGTGTTGTACGTGACAACCAGGAAACAAACACCTTCAGGAGTTGAATGCCACTTACAGTCAAATATTCACACGTCCCGTACTACAGTATGATCAATCCTTTACTACACTGTGCTGCATCTAACACTGTTGATAGTCAATGCTTACCGATATCAATTTCTATGTTAGTAAATACCATACCACTGTCGTTACAACGAAACTGAGTGCATACCTAGACTGTACATTTCAATTGTCTTGATCACGATCGCAAAACGACGACTACCTATACCAGGCCTATATACGTAATCTAAACTACTAGGAAGTTTGCATGTTTACTTCCATGACAGGGTTTTAACAAATACGTATTGTCTAGCTAGGAATCGGCGTTTCAGTAGACGGTCTGAAAACTCCGTTGGACATGTTACTCATGAACGCGAGGCGCCTACGGATACCGTACAACTAGTAATGTAATATTTCTCTTTTTAGACTGTTTGTTAAAACCAAGCAACCAAACCAAAAAGTTTTGTGAGGAAGGAGTTGCAGAACGGTCGTCTGTTGCTATCAGTCAGCTAACGGAAGAGCAGCCAACGTCAATAACCAATCAGAGTAATGGAGGAACAGCAACCCGTCCTCAAGAGTACGAATAGGATATATTACGTACAAACTGCATGTCAAAAAGGTCCAAAATTCACGGGTATCATTACAAATTATAACTGTGAACTGAATCTCTCTTCACAGTTAATTGGGTTTGATTAATTTTAATGGAATTAAATAACGAAACGTTAATGGTACGTAATAGTCTAATAAGTTGCCAGACGTGTTTTTGCAGCTTTTAGATGGACATCATTGAAGTGACTTTTCAGGGTTGGCCTCTAACACTTTATGTTGCCACAAGTGGCACCAGAGGCTAGTCTTGGGTAGCCTCGTACCCAGGCCCTCTTGCGCGCCCGGAGAAGAGGGCCTGGTACACATTGTATTCGCATGCGCGCATAAATTAGAAGGAAATCGTGGTAATACATGCACGCATGCGGAACCGACGTTGTTTACAATCTCGAGCCGATAATGTCGCGCGCAGCGAGACTCAATTTGGCTGAAGGCAGAGCTTCTGGTTTTGATATGGTGTTGCACTACGCTCTAGGCAAGCTTAAGCTGTGTAATGTAGAGCTGAAGGAGCAGCAGCGTGTTGTCGTAGAGCACATCTACAACGGAAACGACGTCTGCAGCTGGCTTCCTACAGGATACGGTAAATCGCTGTGCTATCAACATACACCGTATAGGGTTGACTGTAAGCTAGAGAAATGTGGTGAAGAAGATTGTGGATATGTCGTCATTGTCGCGATCGTGTCTCCTATAGTATTGCTGATGATAGAACAAGTCAAAGATTACGCGAACGCGGAGTTTCACTTGACCTTGGATCTAGATCTAGGGCTTCATCACTACTGAACACGGAAGCTGTTTCACAGTCGATTGCGCGTGACATTATCGGCTCGAGATTCTAAACAACGTCGGTTCCGCATGCGTGCATATATTACCACGATTTCCTTCTAATTTATGCGCGCATGCGAATACAACGTGTACCAGGCCCTCTTCTCCGGGCGCGCAAGAGGGCCTGGGTACGAGGCTAAGTCTTGGGTAGCCTCGATCTTCCAGACCCAAGGCTAAGTCTTGGGCACCATGAAAGGTGTTGTGTCGTTACCGACTATATATTGGTTCTGTTGCAGCTCGCTTACAGTGTTTACGCAATACTACAGCAGACTACACAAGACTGGCTAACTACATGCCACAGTCTACTATCTAGTGTCATACTCTATGCTAATGAGTACAAGGGGTAGTCCCATAGTCCCTTACTCTACTACACTCCCTTGCACTAAATATCTCGATATCTCTTGGGGGTCTTCTATATTGTTCCTTGTGGAATATCGTCGATTTTCTCTCTCTGTTGACTTTCCATCGGTTTCATTGTTGGCATGTTATCGGTCTGTTTCGACTGTGTCTCTGTTAACTCAGGGTGGCTAGGAGTAGTTGGTACCGAGTCTTCCCTGGTAGAGTCTGTTGATGAGATTGTCTTCTCAGCACTGACTTCGGAATAGCTTTCAGCTTGTGGTGGAATCATAGTCGCTGTACTATCATGAGTATTGGAAGCTTGCTCCTGATGTACATCGTGTGGAAAACTTCCGATATCACAATGTAATATATGGTCTACATGAACATACCTAGCCTGACCATTCACGTTTACAAGATAATTGCTCGGTCCCAGTTTCTGAACTACTGGTCCAGAGAGCCATTGTCGCCGACTAGTCTTGGGTTCCATACTGCCACTGATTCTCCAGGTAACATCTCACGATTTCCAGATGCTGCTTCTGTTTCGCTCTCCTGTCTGTCTCGAATCTTTCCACTAACTGTAGGTTTAACAAGGCTTAGCCTTGTTCGTAAAACTCTCCTCATTAGCAATTCGGATGGCGTTTTTCCTGTTGAGGTATTTGGAGTCGACCTATACTGCAGCAGTAGTACAGATATTTGATGTGGAATAGTACTTCCTTTAGGTCGTGCCTCCATAGGTCTCTTGAAGATTTGAACTGCTCGTTCTGCTTGTCCATTACTCGATTGGTGATACGGGGGGGGGGGGGGGGTTAAATTGGTGTTTGACACCATTTCTTTTTTTCATGAACGTCTTAAATTCTACTGATCTGAATTGTGGACCATTATCTGTCACCAATCGTCTTGGAATGCCACGAAAACTGAAAACTCGCCTTATCACCTCTATTATCCTACTAGCCGTTGTACTAGTGCCCGTTTCATACACCTCCGACCATTTCAAATAAGCGTTAATCATAATAGGATAACGTTGACCTTCCAACTCTGCAAAATCTGCGTGAACTCTCTCCCAAGGTGCTGTGGGATACATCCATGGATGAGGAATACTAGCAGGCGGTTTATTCCTCTGACTTTGGCAAATTTCACATTTCTTGCACAATTCTTCCAACGTCATGTCCAAACTCGGCCACCATATATACGATCTAGCTAATGCTTTCATTCGATTTGAACCCAGGTGGTTTTCATGAAGATCTGCTAGAACTCTTGACTGTACACGTGTTCCCCAAAGTAAACAGTTCTTTCCAACGCTAAGTTTATATGACCGTCGTGAGTAGGGTTGTAACCTTGGATCCATGTGACTTTTCCAGTTTCATCCGGACAATGTATAATGGTATGCCTGTCTCAAAATTGGATCTGCTTTAGTCTGTTGTGCTACTTTTGCTGCTGTTACAGGAAGATTCTCACAGCAATCTACACGGTGCAATTCCTGGTTGGGGTCTATAACATTCACTTCCATTGGCAGTCGGGACAGCATATGTGCTTCCTTATTCTCCTCTCCAGCCATATACTTCAGGTTGTACTCGTATGCACTTAAAATTAGTGCCCACCTCTGCAGCCTTGCTGCTGCTATCGCCGGGATACCCTGTTTAGGTGCCAGAATTTTGACCAAAGGTTTGTGATCTGTCACCAGTGTGAATCTTCGGCCATGAGAAACTTGTGGAAATGACGAACGCCGAATATTATTGCCAGCGCTTCACGCTCTATTTGGGCGTAGCCCTTTTCTGCTGATGACAGTGTCCGTGAAGCAAATGCTACCGGTCTTTCCAATCCATCCTCAAACTCGTGACTCCAACAGGCTCCTATTCCATATGGGAATCGTCACATTTGAGCTTGACTTGTCGAGACAAATCATAGTACGTAAGAAATCCAGACTGTAATAACTTGTTCTTTGCCGCATTGAATACGGCCTGTGTTTCCTTGTCCATCTCCACTGTTTTTCTTTTTGAAGTAACTCATACAATTCTTGTAGAGTATTCGACAGATTTGGTAAGAAATGGCTGTAATAGTTCAACAGCCCCAGAAATGCCTTCATCTCAGTCACATTTCTTGGCTCAGGTGCTTTCCTGATGGCCTTAAACTTGTCTTCTGTAGGTCTCAGACCTTCGTGATCTACCCTGTGACCTAAGTATGTCAAATCAGACTTCCCAAATTCACATTTATCCTTCTTTAGCCAGACTCCTCGTTGCTTTAGGCCTGGTAATACTTGCCTCACTCCTGTATCGTGCTCAGCATCAGTTGAACCGACAATCAGTATGTCATCAAAAAACAACAAACTCCTGGTAATCCAGACAATATCATATCCATCGTTTTCTGGAAAATACTCGGTGCTGTTCGTATACCAAAAGGCATCCTTGTATAAGTAAACAAACCCTTCCTAGTATTATGGTTAAATACTGTTGGCTTCCGTTATCCACTTCCATTTGTTGGTAAGCTTGCTTTAGATCAAGCCTGGTAAATCGTCGACGACCAGCTAAAGTAGGAAATAAATCTTGAGCATTTGGTGTGGGATACTCAATATTTCCAAATATTCATTGATGGTTACTTTGTAGTTACCACACAATCTGATACTGCCGTCAGATTTTCTCACCAATACTATCGGTGAAGTCCACTTGCTCTGTTCTACAGGTATCAGTACTCCTTTACTGACTAAGCGATCGATTTCAGTATCCACTTTAGCTTGTAACGCAAATGGTACTGGTCTTGCCTTACAATAGACTGGCCTTGCATTGGCACTCAAAGTAATTTTTGCTTGCACTCCTTTCAGTTTTCCCATTCGCGCCTCGAAAAACTCAGGAAACTCGTGTAGGGGATCCAGGACATTCAAGCTAAATAAGGACGCCCAGTCCAACTTGAGTTGTGACAACCAATTTCTGCCAATCACTGCTGGCTTATTTGCAGCATTGACGACAACTACTCTACCTATTATTTCTTGGATCCCCATAGCGTACTGTTACTACAGCTTCTCCGCGTACAGACAATGTCTGTCCACCATATGACTGTCATTTCACGTTGCTGTTCTGGAGTTTGACATGGGATGGTTGTTTCTCATAGGTCTCTCTGGGAATCACGGTAATAGTTGCACCCGTGTCAACAATCAGCTCTAATTCTTGTCCAGCTGCAGTCATATTGACTTTGATTGCGTCCTGACTTCCCAGACCATAAAGTCAACATACTTCCTCTTCTTCCACTTGTAACGTGGCTTGTTTCTGGTATTTTGTATTCTTGGTACCCGTTGCTCCGCTCCTGCTCTTGAAATCGCCTTGCTTCTTACTTCGGCAGGCTTTTGCAATATGTCCCTACTTGTGACATAAATAGCATATTCTAGATTTCATCTGATACTTATCAGGAACGTACCCCTTGCCATTGCATCTGTAGCATACTTTCACATCAGACTGTGTTGTCTTTGACCTCCCACTGCTACTACTTTGCATGCTAAATGGCGTCTCGTGGTCCGTTGTTGATCCTTGTCTGCGCGTGTCTCCTCGCAAAGCTATCGTCTCTTGTCTTGCAGATTCAAAGTCTTGCGCGATTCGTACTGCTTTATCGAGTGCTAAGTCAGTTTCTGCCAGAATTTTCTGCTGTACGGCTTCTACTCGTAATCCACATACGAATTGGTCCCTCAATGCAACTGACAACTTGTCTGCGAACTCATATGCAGTGTTTAGCTAGACGATGCAGTTCTGACAATAACACTGTAACAGTCTTACCTTCTTTTTGTTGTCTCTTGTAATAACGGAATCGCTCGGCTATAAGTATATTCTTTGGCTAGTAATGATTTCTCAGTTGCTGAATGATGTCATCAAGCTCCAAATGTTGGGGTTGACAAGTTCGTACCAAGGTCCGCAACAAACTGTAGGTCGATGCACCCACAGACTTTAAAACCAGTGCCTTCCTACGAGCTACGTGATCGTCTCCTATGGGTACTGCGTTTGCCAGGCGGTAAAGCTCGAACCTTTCCTTATATTCGTCGATTCTTTCTACTCCCGCTCGGAATTCGCCCAACAACCCGTGTTTCAAATTCCCGCCTGCACTTGCCATCTTTCTTCGCTACTGTTCTGTCGTTACCCATTATATATTGGTTCTAGTGCAGCTCGTTTACAGTGTTTACGCAATACTGCACCAGACTACACAAGACTGACTAACTACATGCCACAGTCTATACAGTGTCATACTTTATCCTAATGAGTACTAGGAGTAGTCCCATAGTCACTTACTCTACCACAGAAGTCATTGTCTTTGCCTATCGAACTAGCTTCGTTGACGCTATTGGCAACACGCCATACTACTTTGTGCACGGTCGTGATCCACGCCTTCCAACTGATGTTCTCGCTGGTACTTCATGCGTTCTGGACATTGATGCTCAGCATTACGGTTTGTTTTCACCCAAAAGGCCTATGCAACTGCTCAAGCTCATCAAGAGTCAGGCGATCGTCATGGCAAACGCTATTACGATAACAGCCATCACCTGGTTCACTTTGCCGACGGAAGCCTTGTCTTTCTTCATTCTTCCGCTCGGAAGCCCGGTCTTTCTCCCAAGCTCACTAACCACTATGAACGTCCTTTCCGAGTTCGACGCAAACTCTCCGACGTGCTTTACGAGATATTCATTTCCAGACCGGTCGACTTACTAAAGACCGCGTATATCAACAAGGACATCGGCCACTGTAGTTGCAGTAATATCAGGTACCGCAGCGAGTTCCGTCTAGCGAGAAAAGCTATCTACTATAACGACAACGTAGCGGTTACCGGGAGTGGTACATGGCAAAGGACCGAAGATGTCAATTCCCACTACTTCAAAAGGTCGAGAAGCGCTGAATAGCTGTAGTTGCCCGGAATGACATGGTGGTGGCGGTTTACGCAACTGGCATGGCAAACGTGACCAGACAAAGGCTTTGACGTCTTAACCAATACCTTTCCAATATTACTGAGTATGAACGCGATGATACGTTTTCTCTTATCTCAGATGACCAGACTTGGAGGTCGTGAAGAACTTTTGTCTCAACCAGCCGTCAAGAGGGCGGAAGAATAGGAGCGTAATGACGTCGCTCATTTGTTAAAGATGTATGTATACATCAAAAGACCGGTATTCGAATCAACGGTAATGTGACCAGTATCACGCAATACTTCTTTGACTTTCTGTCGAGGCAATGCGGTGTTCAGGATGCTTGAGGAAATCGATGACGGCATAGAGCAGCAGATAATTCCTGTTGAGAACGAATGTCATTGAATGCAAGAACGCCATTTGAGGCCAGCGAGAACAGAATCCATTGCCCGTTGAAAGGAAGTGGGAGCGTTGCACAATCAAACGGCATGGTGGGAAATTCAAACAACCCGAAAGGAGTGGTAAAGGCTGTTTTCTCAATTTAATCAGGAGCGAGAGGAAGCTGCCAGTATCCTGAGATAAGGTCAAGGCTGGAAAAGAACTGCGTACCAGAAAGTAGATTCAAGCTGTCGTCAAAGCGAGGAATGTGATACCTGTTCTTCTTGGTGCAAACATTCACTCGGCATTAGTAGGCACAGAAACGCTCACTGCCATCTGGTTTATCTACCAACACGACGAGACTAACCCAAGGCGAACGAGATGGGCAAACAACACCTGTGCGCATCATGGATTCAATTTGACGTTCTACTTGATCTCTCTTGGAAGGAAGTAAACGAAAAGGCGGGTTAATTGGCGGGTGCTCTCCAGTGTCAATGTGATGTGCTAGCACACTAATACGACACAAATTGTCCGAATGCTGCGCAAACACTTAGGAATAGCTGTTCAATTGAGACTGTTGTGAAGACGAGAGTTGGTTGTCAATCAAAGCATACGAGCTGACGACAGAGCCCGAGCACGACGGAGGTGCATCATTGCACAACGCCGACGACAAATCGCTATCAGCAACACCAAATGGTGTGACGGTTGTCGGGTCTAGAATAGCGGTTGAAGAGTGCAAGACGGTAAGAACAACACAAACACGACCGACTGAGCCATTACTAAGATCAACAGCAACATCAGGGCGGAGTTAATCGGTAAAGACAGTAAATATGAGAGTTGTGGTTGCGGTACTAAAATCGAGAAGATTGAAACGTCAGTGCACCGTCACCGTACCGAATAACTGCGTGAACGTAGCGCAAGAATTCAGATCCTAAAGAATAGGAAATGCAAAGTCACGAATCACCACGAAACAATGATGAAATTGCATGCCACCAACAAAAAGCGTAAGATCAATCTTATCTACGACATCAAGCTGACCACCATTTGCTGCGATAAAATTGCCATGTACACCAGACGAGTGGCTAGCAACGATTGAAGAAGCGGCTCCGGAGTTCGTAACTCACGTCGCAGGTGCAGTTCCTTCAACAGTAATTGTGCAGACAGGAACCGAAGAAGAAGGTTGAGAAGCCAGAGAAGAGTTGTTGTGAAGGGCATACACAGGATTGTGACAGGAGGATGGTGGTTGACGAGGGCTGACAACACTTGTATTGTGTGGCTGTTGAACATAATCGGTGTTATGGTTTGTTGGTAACACGGAATTGGCAGGTGCTGGATGACACGACTGATGCGACTTGGTTTCTCTGGCAAGGCGTTTACGGCAATCAATAATTCTATGACCGTATATGTATACTTATGACATTAGTGACAGGTGCTACGAAATGTGGGGGCTTGGGAAACCGGAACTTGAAGTACAACAGAAGACGAAACTGAGTTCGAAATACCAGACGGTGACCCAGTAGCGTCAGGTTGCAACAAACTTCAGAACTTCTCCCTGTTGGTTACGAAGTTGTGTTTGCTGCATAATCATCTGTTGTAGAAGCTGGTCTAACTGACCACTGGACGTGGGCGATACTTGTAGCTTTGTTGTAGGTGACCCAACGGCAAGAGAACGTTGAGGCTGGGCGTATTGTGACTCCGAGTGGCGAAGAACAAAACAATCGTTCTGGTCACTAGCCATGCTATTTTTTCTCGATCTCTCTTCTATATCTTTTGGGCTTTTTGTGCACTACGCACTGCTTCAGACAAAGTACTCTGTTGGTCGGCCGGTTTGAAACTCCGGACGGTGACCTTCGTGAACCACGTAACATTAGTCAGCTCTGGTAAGATGCCATCTTGAGCTCCATTGAGCTGAAGAAGGGTACGACGAAATCGAGAGCAAAACGTATATAGAAACAGGTCCTTACGATATCAGATTTCGCGTAGAATGAAGTGAAGGTTTTTTGGACCAAACTGATTGCGAAGAAACCCTCGAATTTGTCCCATGTAACTCCTTCTTCTGTTGCAGTCGACAATAAAACGCTATACTTGGCGCGAGCGCGTCCAGCAAGCGCGACAGTGTCGTTCTGTAAACGGTGTGCTGGTGTCCAACGTTCCAGATCAGAGACAGCATGAACATGGAACAGCCAACTGTCGAGGTCTTCTCAGTCGTCTCTCCAGAATTTATCTAACCGAACGGGAACTAACGAACTACGAACAGACTCACCCGCATCGTGGCGACTGATTGGACCAGGACTGACAGAACGAACGGTCGGTGAACGAACATGAGCTCTGCGGCTTCTCGACTTCGGCATAGCTAAGAACTTGAATCTCTGACAAACGTAAACCTCAGAACAAATCGGTTCTCCACCAAATGTAGACGACAGGCTGGAGAAGTACACAAGGATCGTACAGTAGACGAAAAGCAATGTATTGAGTTGTGTACTACGTAAATAGTCTCATAACGGAAGTGAGTAGGCGTAGATACGTAATAGTAACATTAACATAATTACTCTACAATACATTCTGAGATGTTTGTAACGGTAACGACAAGAAATTTCTATACATGCAAAAGGCTCTAATTAAGTGACGCACTCAAAGTCTTATATGACCTAAAGTTTATATAATATCACTGTTGCTTGGTTTAGATCACCAGATTATTTATGGAAGAAATGGATTCTTTCTCTATTTTCTGATTTGGTGCAAATACTCCCAGTCGAACCCATTCTTGATAAGCTACTGAGTACGAATCAGGTGACACTAGAGGAATTTGATAGACTGAAGCAAATGAGTGGAGACGTCGAACGAGCTCGTTATCTGTTGATTAGCATCTTACCTTATCGAGGCAACGAAGCTTTTCACAAGTTTTGTGATACGTTGTTGGAAGTTGGTGGTTACGATCAAATATTACATCTTATACAACCGGATAAACATCCAGGTTATCAAATGAATGAATATATTGTTTACTAATTATGAATAATATTTATGTGTATTGTATGCAGATCCACACAAGAGAGAAACCAAAGGTGCCAACTTTTATCTGGTGGAAACATTATAATGAATTGATTGTCATGATTGTTTAATGTAATGATTTAGAAATAATTGCACAATTGTTACATGAGGCAAGATCTAGTCGGCTAATTGCACCCGAAGAGTCCCCACAAGACAAGGGAAAGCCAGAGCGGAAAGGTTATAGAATTTATTGGATGAGTATAAGCACAAAACTACATTGTCATTTACAGAACTTTTTCCGATTGAGCTGGCAAAGAGAAACTTTCCTCATGCGTGTGGTCGGGACACAATTATCACCAAAGTATCGCGTTACCTTTGGAAAGGAGATCATGAAAATGCAGTGAATGTCGACATCAGTGATTGTCGTTTGATGGTAACAAAACAATCAATGTTTCTGTTTAGGTAGTAGTTATGAGTTGTACTTGACTATTATTTTATGTTTGTAGTGCATTTGTGCTCAAGGTGGGGCGGGCAAATCATGTGTAGCAGCCAACTATGCAAGGATTTACAGGAAGGCATACGAAGGAGGAGTTTTCTTCATCAGCTCAAGAACAAGCGCATCTCTTCGACACTCAATTCAAAAATATGTAAGACAAATCAAAAAGGTTTATTTCAATTTCAACTCTACAATTGTATTTGTGATAGATCGTTCGCCTAAGTTGTGAGAAAGATGATGTTGCAAGTCAATCATTGGAAGAAATGAATGCGCGCTTTTTAGATCTCGTCAGTCAACGTGGAGGCAATGCTTTGTTGATCTACGACAGCAGTGATGATTTAGACGTCATCAGACATGTAGTTCCTTTTTGCAACATGAAAGTTCACGTTATCATTACGACGAGATGCAGAGATCACGTGCTAATGCGAGAAGGCAATGTGATTGAACTGCCAGAGTTGGATGAAGACGCAGCCGTCGAGTGTTTCTACTGTTGGGCTGGAAAATGCAACGATGACGGGAAGATGTCAAAAAAGGAATACGATGAGATCAAAGGTATAGTAACCGATGGGCAAGTGAAGCTATTGCCACTGGCCATTCGACGTGTTGCAACATTGACGAAGAAAACAGGGGTTACTTGCATGGAGATGAGAGAAAAACTGTCATTGAAGAAAGAGAGCGTGCGTTATCCAGTCGATGATCTAGAGGACACATTACGTGGTTGGGGACTGCAGCATCTGCAGCACAAGCTAACGAGTTGGGGTATTGCACGGATCGACCAAATTCTAGATGCCGACGTCGCCTCATTGGCCACATTGTGCGACATTTGTACGAGTGATGAAGAGAAGCTGAAGAATATGAAGGAAAGACTAAAAGTCGACAGGGAAGCACCGATGCAATGGGATCTCGATCTAGAGGAAGTGGCAAGAAGGTCCGAAGATGCAGAGAAAATTCTCAGTTTTACTTCTCTGATGGACACGAGCGCCATTCCTACTGATGTTCTTCGCGCAGCTGTGATGTGGGACGGAGAGTCGAAGATCGGAGGTAGTGAGTTTGAAGTCTCTCTACATTTGCTATCCGACGACTTTTCTCTGCTCACATTGAATGACGAGGAACGCACGTGTGACATTCATGCGCTCGTTCAGCAGTCAGTTGTAAGCCACATGAAGAGAAGAGACAAATTCCTACCTTTTCTCATTTGTTTGACAAAGTGTATGCAAGACATGTTACCAAATTCTGCTTACGCCATTCAACGCAACCTCAACAACATCAAGTTGATTGCGTTGGTTCCACACGTTTACAGCGTTTGTGATCACATCTTGAAATCTAAATGTATACAGCAAGAATGTCTAAAGCTCTTGAAGTTTTCTTGTTGGTTGGCAACACATTTGCACGACATTCCAACAGCCAAGCATTTAGCAGAAGAGACATTGAAAATTCGTCGTCTACTCGGCATTCGCAGTATGAACGATGCAATTGAAATGAGCGACAGTGAGTATAATTTAACATAAAATTACAGTTTATCTTTTACAATTTGATATTTCAGGTCTGATTTCTGTTGGTAATGCGTACGATCTAATGAGTAGACCTGACATGGGGAAGCCATACTTTGAAGAAGCCGTGCAAGTATTGCAAGCATTTGGCGACGACAGTTCTCTTCCTATGCTATATGGTGTTGGTAAGATGATATTGAAATATTGAGTTAGATAGTTTTGTTTAAGGCAATTATAGGTTAGTAACTGGAGACCAGGTGTTTAGTACGGAGGAAATGAAACGTTTAGTCATTCTAATTGCCATTCAGGATTTTGTAAGCGACGGGAAATTGTTGGCACTCCAATCAGCAAGCAGAAATGTTACTTTAAAAAATGGTACTCGAAAAGTGAGCTTGAGTTGTCACACTGTAAACAAACCATCGCTAGATTTCATCATATTCTTTCCGTGGTCAACGATGAATTCTAGCCTTCATTGAATCAAACTAAGATCACTAGCGTTTGGTGTTAGGGTTAAGACGGATTTGCTTGCTTCGTGTGATCACTCTCGAGCTGTGGAGCTGTCTTGGCCATCACGTTTTTTCTTTGACGGTAGCATTGTATACTAGTGACTAATAGCCCGTTTACACGAGCACTTGTAAGCGTGTCAGCCCGTGTCAGCTCGGTTTGAAAGCTACGTCTAAACGCCCGTCGAGCCGTGGCGAGCCGTGCTGGCCCAGCCCAGCTAGAATGGTGGGGCCAGCCCGGGCTGACCCAGGCCAGGTACGTCGTGTAAACGATATATGTACTGCACCGAGGGCGGGATTAGAGCTGTGCATGCTTATTTGGTAGTCTCGCGTAGCCAGACCCCTTTCGACACGTCATACTTCTGCCCGAAAATGGCACAAATAGTGTGGAGCGACACGAAGACTCTATTAGGGAGCGAACAAGATGAGCAAGAAGTTTAGCGTTTGAACTCCGTTACCGCATGTGAGCAACTGTCGCCTGGCGATAGACCTACGACGTCTCGTATATGTCCTACGCATTTTGGATATGACTGTTGTAAAGTCATAGAGAAAAAACGCGAGCAGCTTGGGTTCTGTCTGTTACAAACGTGAGTTAACGCGAGCTATGTTAAACTCCATGAACTAACGCACGTTAGCAACACGCATTGGCTTCCTTCTACGGAGTGGGTCGTGTAAACGCGGGATGGAATACTGGGCTGGCACGAGCTGGCGCGGATCAGCTCGGCTCGGCTCGCTATGCGTGCTCGTGTAAACAGGGTATAAACGTTTCTTTTACTACTCGTCAATTATTTGGTGATGATACTACCTTGTGTACACGAGCACGCATAGCGAGCCGAGCCAAGCCGAGCCGCGCCAGCTCGTGCCAGCCCAGTATTCCATCCCGCGTTTACACGACCCACTCCGTGGAAAGAAGCTAATGCGTTTCACTAACGTGCGTTAGTTCCTTAAGATTGACATAGCTCACGTTAGCTCGCGTTTTCAACGGACAGAAGCCAAGCTGCTCGCGTTTTTCTCTATGGCTTTACAACAGTCATATTGAGAATACGTAGGAAATATACGAGACGTTGTAGGTCTATCGCCAGCCGACTGTTGCGCACATGCGGCAACGTAGTTCAAACGTTAGCTAAACTTCTTGCTCATGTTAGTCGCTCCCTAACAGAGTCTCCGTCTCGCTCCACGCTATTTGTACCATTTCGTGCGGTAGTATAACGCGGCGGAAAGGGGTCTGGCTATGCGATACTACCAAATGAGCATGCGCGGCTCCTTTTTTAGCACCCTATGCGTTCACACGATGCACTTGACCCGAGCCACTCCGGGCTGGCGCGCTGGCCCGGCTAGAAAGACCAATACACTTATTAGACGAGCACGCATAGCGAGCCGAGCCGAGCCGATCCGTGCCAGCTCGTGCCAGCCTAGTATTCCAGCCCGCGTTTACACGATACATTTCGCAGGAAGCCCATGCGTGTTGCTAACGTGCGTTAGTTCCATGATCTTGACATAGCTCGCGTTAGCTCACGTTTGCAACGGACAGAAGCCAAGCTGCTCGCGTTTTTTCTCTGTGGCTTTACAACAGTCATATCGAGAATGCGTAGGACATACGAGGCATTGTAGGTCTATCGCCAGGCGACTGTTGCGCACATGCGGCAACGTAGTTCAAACGCTAAACTTCTTGCTCATCTTGTTCGCTCCCTAACAAAGTCTTCGTCTCGCTTCACGCTATTTGTGCCATTTTCTCGCCGAAGTATGACGTCACGAAAAGGGGTCTGGCTACGCGATACTACTAAATGAGCATGCGCGGCCCGTTTTCCAGCACGCTATGAGTTTACACGATGTATTTGACCCGAGCCAGCTCGGGCTGGTGTGCACTGGCCCGGCTAGAAATACCGAGCCGCGCTGGCACGGCTCGGCCCGCGTTTACGTAATTACACGACGATTACAAACCAAGCTGACCCAAGTCAGCACGGGCTGGCTAGCTTACAAGTGCTCGTGTAAATGGGGTACAAGCCGAGCTGGCACGACTCGGCACGGTTGGACACGAATCGGCCCGTGTTTACACGTACTGTAGAAACCGAGCCAGCACGGGCTGGCCCGCTTACAAGCGCTCGTGTAAACAGGGTATAACTATAGGTCATGATAACGATTAAAGCGTACAGTATATATACTATAGTTTACAATCTACGTTTCTTTTCCCATGTCAACAACAGTCATAACATTTTAGTGATATATAATTTATTTAAATAAGATGAATTGTTGTTTTGTACTCGTACACGTGGCGTTTCACATTATTTACTACTTCCAACTACATGAAACATAATTGTTGCAAGATCAACGTAAGAAACGACGCAGTTAGGAAAGTGCCAATGTTACATGTTGTACACTATGGATAGTTGTATTTCTGTTAATTGATCCATGTCCACAATTGCAACTGGATCCCGATTTGATCGTGATCTGATAGCGATAGATCATCCGATCCACATCGGGAGGTGGATGTCATTTACATCGGATCGTGATCGCTTGAATTTGATTAGAAATAGTGGGCGTTACCTTCACGTACGGTACGAGTGTAGTAGAAGCATAACCCTCCTCACTCATCTTTGTTCTCGCTTACCTTTCGTCGCTGTATCAATTACTATCAACGCTTTGCACAAGCAAGGAAACCACACCTACACATCGGTATTTAGTCACGTGATGCCGATAATTGGTGTGACGTAAAGACATGTGACATAATATGTAATCGTGATTGGTCAGTAGACCGGTGTTGGGTTTGACTACGTAGATTTGACTGGGGAGCGGTAGCGAGTTTGAGTTACGTTGCTATATTCTAATAATCAGTATATTTAGATAGAATTAGACAGCACGGTCAGTCGTTGGTGCAGTCTACGCAATTTCTCTCGTAAGGTGCTCTGTCTGCCTTCGCAAAAGTTTGTGACAATGTGAAAGTATCGTTTGCAAGGTGCAGTGTGGACGCTCGCGCAATCCCGATAGGATCGGAATCCTTTGTTTTCTAGTGTGGACGCGGTTAAGTGACATTAATTAAGTAGATCATACTACAAATTGCCATAATTTTATATGTGATTAAATTGATATTAACTTGTATAAATCATCTGTAAGAATGGTCGACAGATCTTAATCCAGTTGTGTTATTCATCTGCTTTATTTAACCTAGTGTTGTGCTACTTCTATGTCTATTTGCCACATTCTTGTTACAGCTCTGCAAGGTTTAGCAAGTTGCTACATGGACATGAAAAACTTTGAAGATGCAGAGCGACTGTATACTAAAGAGCTTAATTGGAGGAGAGAACGGGGAGGAGATGATAGAAGCATTTCAGTTGGTATTTGTTCTGTTCGTCTGCTAGAATTTGATTTCTTGCTCATTTAACGTAACACAAATAACAATTTGTTGCATGCTTAATAAAGTAAAATGTTGTTGGTAGGATTTACATCTGCATCTCAATTTTAGTGTTACATCGTTGTCTTCCATGAACTAATTTGTACATCAATGTACATGTACAACTCTACTCTACAGTTACATCGAGGCCATACGAATAGAATTTCTTGATACTCGTATTCCTTCGTCTTACTTTGAGGTTAACCAAAATGAGAATGGAAATTGATGTGGGCATGCGTTTTGATATTGATAAAATGAAATGGTATATACATCCATAGTCAATGCATGAGTGCGTATTAAGGGCTCCACAAGTGTTAACACTAAATGTGGTCTATCGGTTAGTTCCTCGTTGGTACAAGGTCTCAGCCATGCTTCGGGGATTAGGGACACAATTATATACAGGCGCCATTTTTACCCGAGGCTCGGATTTCCGGGCTAAGTGTATAGCAATCGTTCGATGACCGACCGACCAACCGAGCAACCGTATTTATACTCGATTAGCGCAGATGCAAATGAAGCTATTCCGACCTATAGAGGAGAAGTGGTGTCATTACCGACCAATAGACGAACGTGAAGTCATCATGAGCCTCCTCTTCTCTTTGTTTGGTAGGCATCAATCAGACGTCTAGCTAGAGAAGCGGCACGAACGACGAGACGCTTAGAGAAGCTGCACAAAGAAGGAGACGTCTACATTGTTGTGATCTGGAAATTCGGTGGTGAGCTGCTTGTTTGCTCTCCATTTGTAACATGTTTCCCACCAACGAACAGAACAATGATCACGCGCGTTACTTCATCACGTAAGGCGAAGATGGCCAGCCTGCCTAGCGTCGAGGCTCTCCGACTTGTAACATTTGGCTTGTTCCAGCACTTTGAAACAACTACATTTGTAGTATCATGCATGTTTCCCTCACTACGACAACTACCAGACGTCTAGAGAAGCTATACAAACAAACAGACGTCTAGATGGTTGTGAGCCGTAAAATCGGTGGAGAGCTGTTAGGTTGTACGTGAGGGTTTAGCACTTAGAAACAACGTCTAATCTAGATAGACTGTTATCCAGTCTTTCTCCTCGCGTGCGCTTTACGTGTTTTAGCACGTGCTTTTTGTTCCACTAGCCAGGAGAACTAAAAGCACATGACAAAACAAGTGGAGCGCGCTCGAGGAGGAGGACTGGGTACGAGTCTATAATCTAGTTACACATTTGTAACGTTCATGTTTTCCCACATCTAATTTGTTTTGGCTCTGGTGTTACCTATGCCACAACTAAAACCGCCCATAGTGGCTCCTTACGACCTCAAAAGTGGCACAAACAATCAGACGTCTAGAGAAGTTGCACAAAAAAACCAGACGTCTAGAGAGCAAAGGTTGTAACATTATGCTGGTTCTATCAATAGTGTCATCTTCTGAAAGCCCAAAACATTGTAAGTGCCTGAAATCGTGTTTTATTCACTGCAAATCAGTGCTGGGTCTTTTGTACACCTATCTAGCCCAAAGTTGGTTTTCGTATGTGCTCTAGGACTTTCGCTGTGCGTGGCGGTTGGTGTTGTTTAGAACATTCTGTCAGCGCGACCAATTACGTCCGAGGTGCATACCGGCCGAGGGTTTGCACTTCTAATGCTTCTTCATTTAGATTAGTTGTAGGCATGTTGCAAACTAAAATATATCAGTTTTAGCTTTTCAAGTTTTAAAAATTCAAAACTTTTGGTAATTGATTAACGAAGAGGTCAATCTGCATGCTCCAACGTTTAAGATGAATCTATTGTCTATACAGAAAAGAGAATTTAAAAGGTAAATTAACTTCAACTCTATTTTAGATAAAAGCTACTTACAATGATTACTGCTTCGTAGCTTCTATTTGAAGGGTCTCCCGAGGAAGTTTCACTTATTGCTAGAAATGTATAAGTGTATTTCAAAGAAGGCTACCTGGAAGTCTACATGGACATCCAACAATGTACATTGTAAAAGCGATAGACAAAGAAATGTGGAATCTATAGCATTGGAGAAAACCAGAGGTTTGACCGTCTTTTATAGTATACAGCTGCAGTATTTCGATATATATGTTAGAAGTTAGGAATGAGGAAATCCTGCATGTACTAATATAACGGAACATCTCTGTACAGAGTTACTTACGGATCTCTACGAGATCAATTTACTGTCTATAGACGATAGAAAAGTATTAATCAATTTTAACTCAAATCTGCTCCAGCTACAAGTTACTCACACTGAATATTGCTTCGTAGCTTTCATTTGAAACGGCATTCGACTGATGTTGACGTACATGCGGCAGATATATGGGCACGTTCTTCCCTTCTTTCTCAAGCAACTGAGAATTTTCACGCAATCGTCAACATTTTTTATCTTTATAGTAGAATGGAAGCGCATGGTTTTCGCGAGAGGAATGATGTCATACCCAGAGGCGTATCGTGACCTCTAGAAATTGGGGCCTAGACTTCACGATTCTACGAGACACGGCCACGTTTTGGTTTTTAATTGACTGATACAGTAGAATCAGTGGCAGATCAAGAATGGAAGAAAGGCTGGTGCATATACTATATGCAGCTTTGGTCCTCACACGTATGTACAGTCCGCAATTATTATGACGACGCCAACAAATAATTGGACTATAACCATGTGCGCGTTTCTTTTACCTAATCCAGCTAATCCATATTAGATGGATTACTAATCCAGAATAGTCGGATTAGGTAGACGGATGAGAGACGGAGTGAAGCAAAGAAACGTCTTTGATGTGATGAGCATGCGCACTGAGTTTGCCTCGCCAAGATGGATATGCCGTGTGGAAACGAGTCTCGAACTGTCAGCGTTCTGACTAAGTCCTTACTGCTTAGGTTGAGAATGGCTTTTCTGCTAAATCGACCGTTTATTTTCGAGTGCTGTCAACAACTAAGCGTGCGCAAATCTTATCTAGTCCGTCTAATCCGTGTATCGGCTGGATGAGCTGGATTAGCTAATGCAGCATCTCCGAGGAGAAGAAAGAAATACACGCAAATGTTATCCATGTAATCCATCTAATCTGGATTAGCTGGAGTAAGTGAAAGAATCGCGCCCCAGTTATGGTAACTCTAGAGGGATTTTGTGTTTTTTAACTAAACTTTTACCCGAGCGCATTTGAAACCTTACCTTCGCTCGTTGAGATGTTCCTGCACCACACCACACCTGCCAGGTCTGAGATTGTGGCCGTGGCGCGAGGGTCAAGACCCCGGGCCTCTGCGCATGCGCCACTGGCTTCTGGTTCTGTTTTTTAAGGAAACGGGTATTTTTAGGCCTGATCCCGGTCCAAACGAAGTTTGTTCTTTGAGCTAACCTTCGGTGCAGGTACGGTAAGCAGACTTGAGACTGTACTCTAGGTCTGCCGATCACGAACGGTTGGGTGACTGTCCCACGGGACAGAGAGCAGCTTGCAAAGACGAGCGAGTCCTCGGGAAGCATGCATGAAAAAATTGGGTGTCCAGCAAGCGTCCGGATGGTGCTTGCACAAAGATCCTACATCAATACGCCATGCTGCTTGTGTTCTCTACATTATATGTATTATAAGTATACAGCGATAATGACACACACTAAGAGGCTAATATTTTTGAGCAGCGTGCAAAATGCCTAGCAGGCAACTTTATGTATGCCTCGAACGCCTTTCCTTCCACCGACCCAACTCTTTGATGTTAGAGTCGTCTATTCCACTGGCCTTGCAGTATATATATATATATATATATATATATATATATATATATATATAGTGGCGGCAGCGATTCGGAAGCTGTGGCCAGTAAACCCAGAGCAATCTATATCTGCTGACGACAACGCCCGCAGCACCTCTTGCACCAGTCTGACGCGGGATAGAGGACAACCGTCGCTAATGAAAAACAGCGGTCCCGAACGAGTGCCCCTGACAGCCATGTATGCCAAGAGCGATGATACCAGGAGATATCATTGGCGCTCCGTCCAAGATAGACATCGGCACCGCAGCGGAAGAGGTCTGTCTTTGACTGCTTGAGGTGCAGACGCACAATTGTTGGGTTCTCGTGAGAATCGGTCATAATATCTTGAGGTGTGGGGTGAGATGGGGGGTAGAAGGCAGACAATGATGACAAGGTGAATTCGCCCGCCCTCAGAAAACCGAAGAAACCCGTGCAGCAAGGCTGCCCAGAGCATAAGGGTATCGTATTTAAGAGACTGCTGAGACCAGACGGTTTTGATCGAGCGCAGCTCCATCGGTGTGATGGATAGGCGTTGACGGGTGTGGCGCTCACCCTGCGTGCGGCGCACTCCACTCAGGACATATGTTAGTTGGGGAAGAGCAGACGCAAACGGATCTTCGTGACCGTATTGAATATGCAAGTGACTTACGGCAGATAAGTAGCATTTGATGGTCTTGTGCGTAAGCTGCTGTTCCCTGAGAGCCGCGAAGAAAGACACAGAGTACGTTCGGATGTAGGCAGTGGAAGAATTGAGAGTCTTTGGCAGAATCGGCGGTACCGAGATTGACCGGTAGCGTACGACCTCAGAGTCGCCGGAGCTAAGCCGGACGAAGGAGTCGACTAGCCTCGACGTCTAGCTGTGTGAGCTACAGTCGATGTCTGACGGTTGCAGGAGCGCTAGGAATTGCACCGAGACTTGATCCGGGGCTGAACGTAGTTGTTGGTGAAGAAACGGGCCGCTATTAGGTTGTTACGAGACAGGGCATCCGCGACGTGATTATATTTCTCCAGGATATGTATGGCCTGCCAAGTGAATGAAAAATGGGTTGCCACAAACGTGAGAAGCATCACCAGCTTGTCGAGACAGGAGTAGTTACGCAAGGCGGACACAAAAGTGGTATTGTCGCACGGAAACTGAATGCACTCGCGATGCCATTGACGACCCCAAGCGACGCTACCGAAAGGAACGGGCACGCACTCCTTTGCTGCCATAGTTCAATCACGCCACGCTATAGACCATTCCCATTGCAGCCAGTGCTCGCGCCAGAATGCCCCACAACCCCATAGACCAGAGTCTTACGAACTCATTTGCAGCTTTGGGGGATGCGAGACAAGAGTACGTAAAGAGCACGTGCCATTCCACTGGACAAGGAAGGTATCCCACCAGAGTAGATCTGCTTGGTCGTCCGCATTCAGCCGAACCCAGTAGTGTAGGCGCTTGACGCGGCAAGATAAGTCGATAAGGCGGCGAAGGAAACATCTGCCGGCCTTGACTACCGACGCAGCGTGCTGCAGGGTTCCAACCAACGACAGCAGCTCTCTTTTGGTGCATGAGCGACGACCACGCCAATCGCTAACCATTCGACAGGTTTGTTGCAGCTTTGCTTGTGGCAGGCATATCGTACCTGCATCCGACTTTAGCTGCAGCCCCAGGAACTCAAGGCACGATGACGGCCCCTTCAGCTTTTTTGCGGCAACTGGAACCCCAAGGAAGTTGCACGTGCGAATCGCTGTAGCCAAGTTCTCTGCACTCGCTGGAGTTCGTCGCTGCGAAAAAAGGAGATCGTCCAGCTAGTGAACACCGGAACTGATCTCTCTGTGATACATGGTCCAGAGAAGAGCGTCTGCCGCGGCCGAGAATATCTTGGGCGCCGAGTGAAGACCAAAGGGGAGAGCACGGTCAAGGTAGACCACGCCCTTCTATCGCACGCCCAACAAGTAGCGATCATCTGGGCGTACCGGGATTTGGCTTTAGCCACTTTCTATGTCAAGCTTATCCATTAGCGGTCCAGGACCCATCTGCAAAAGACGCCGCGCTGCCTCATCGACAAGAACATAGGACAGAGACCATACGTCCGTAGCGATGCCTTCGTTGACGCTGGCCAGACGAAGTGAGGAGAGATCAACGATAAGGCGCCAGCGGCTTGGTTGGAAAGCAAAATTGCGTTGGCTGCCACAGAGGCTATGAGCGTAATGACACGGTTGCGGCGGCAGGACTACGCATATACACTTTTTTTCGATGCGCGCGCTACGTTTTGGCGTGCAGTTAACTCTGTCTAACTGCTTTAAACCGCATTGATGTAGACGGTGTAGATGGTACTGTAGTACGTAAGTTGCTTCCACCCTGCACAGTGTGTAGACTCGTGACCATGGCAATATACCGCCTCTTCGTCATTTCCGGATATCCAATCCTCTATCGTGGCATCTAGAAGCCGTGCTGATCGCCAAAGTTGAGCACACCGAACTGCTAACAAAATTGACGTGGTCGTACGTACGACTAGAGAACAACAAGAAGGGGCGTGTCCACCTACGCAGGTTTCTCGAAGAGAAAGTCTACGCTTCCTTGACATACTTGAACCTTACGCGTGTTTCTCCTCATAAATCAATACAGCGAAGGCTGACGCTAATTGCAGTTGAATTTCATTGCTCTAGCTTCATCTTATGTGAGAGGAGAGGGTCAAGTCTGCTGGGAGAGAACGGCATTTAGCATTCTACTTTCGTTACAAAGAGCTCTTCCAGGGTCTTAACCACACACGATCCCTCCATAGCTACCGTTTCCTTGTAGTTTTCGTGTAGTTTGCCTGCAAGATAACTGAGCTAGGCAAGCAATTCGTTTGGTGTAGGCGGAGATTAGAGCTACTGATGTATGAGCCTGGCGCATGATCCGTACCTAACACACGTTTACTCCGCTATCAAAGCGACAGTTTGCCTGAAAGTAGCGCAGCAGGAAGTTTCATGATAAAGCCTATATTTTGAAATCAGGTTGTATTTTTATTGGAGTTCTCCTATTATTAAAGCAAGAATTGAGTATAAAGAGTATTAACAGATTTTGCCACAAAGATGTCGGACACAGAAATATTTGCACACGATGGGAACATTAAGGAAAGGTTAAGATAGAATATAGTAGATCAATGATCGAAAGAGATTGAACTATAAACGCGGTGAAAGAGAAGGCAAACAAGATGATTAGTCAATAGTATGGTTGGAAATGAAAGAATCTAGATTATATTAATTTACACAAAATTGAATATTATGATTGTTTTGTAGTGCTACATAACCTTGCTCTCACATATGAAGAAGGGGGGAAATACAACGAGGCGATAAAGACATACGTAGAGTCGCTCGAGCTGGAAAGGCGATGCGATGATGGGAATCTAGTGGAAATGTCTACGAGTACGTAAATGGAAAGATGCAGCGATTTTTGCTTTCCTAATTGTACATGTTGGGATAGTTGAAAGATGGAAATTATAAGTCAATCTTTTCTATTTTAGCTCTCATCAATCTTGGTTGTTGCTACAGAGAGAGCGGGAAACTTGGGAAAAGTTTGACTTTAATGGAGGAGGCAGTCACAATCAGCCGATCATGCTACTCATCTTCTCATCCCTCCTTGGCACTTGGTAAGAATCGTGAGTCATAAAAGATATAAATATATATTTATTAATATTGTCATGTTTACCTAGATATATCTCACCTTTCCTGCACGTACGATTTACTTGACAGAAAAGATGAAGCTTGGAAATTGGCAAGAGAAGCGCTGGATATTGCAAGCATATCATTACCGTCGTCACATTCTCAATTGGCCGTGTGTGAGTACAGTAGTCTAGACTTTCTTTTTAACGTAATTATCTGTAGACCGCGCTCACTCACCCAATGTGCATCACGTGATCATTTCCATGCAAGGTACAAGGTACCTCAAACTCACCAGTAACTAATGTTAATCTCTGCTTAAGTATCCATGTCTAAATTTAAGTTATGAGCCTGTAACCGCAACGTTTGCAAGACTTTGAGCATGATGCATTCATGGAATGAAAATATTGTCTCGCTTGCATTTGTGTTCAAGGATCATCTGCTCTTGAGTGATGGTACTTCCTGTGAACTAATGTTCATTGCAACTTACCATGTTACAGATATGAACCGTTTGGGCAATTGTTGTCGATCACGAGGAAACTACAATGAAGCCATATCGTGGCATGAGAAAGCTAGACAATTGCTGCAACAACAACATCAATCACCTCAACGAGACGAATACGTTGCTAAAAGTTAGTTTACATTTTGCTCTAACGTGAAGTTGGATTGCTGCAAATCGAATTAATAATTAGATTTATATTACTTGTCTCGTGTCCATGACGAGAAAGGATGTTATGAAGAAGCTATAAAGTTGTGTTTGGAAGCACTAAAAATAGACCAAGAATGTCATTCTCCAAATCCTCTTCATATTGCAATTTGTAAGTTAATTGATTATCAATCCTCGTCACATCAGCTGGTTGTAATGTGAATGTGTGTAGATACGATGAGGTTAGGTTCGTATGAAATGAAGGCCTCAAGACTTGAAGCGTCTATAACCCATTTGCAATCTTCCTTATCATTTTTGCAAGACACACTACCTACTAGTCATCACACCGGAGATTGTGCGTTGGTCTCTTTTCGTCGTTCGTTTTCTGATTGTATGTATGCAGGTCATTTTTACCTTGCTACGTCGTTTCTTGCTATGAAAGAAGCGTCCCAATCCAGTCTACATGTAGAGAAATGTCTTGAAATACGAAAGACGGTTTTTCCAGTTGGTCACAGCAAAATAGGGGAAGGTGAGAAAACATGTCATACATTCATTCTTTAACTAATAAATCTATTAAACGATCACTCGTTCTTTCTATTTCGTTTCTAGCCGAGTGTCTCAAAGAACAAATTAAAGGGCTGAATGAAAATGCAAGTGACTGACATGATAGTCTTACTTTGCTGATTATGATTATGTGTTACGGTTTGCTTGTGCATGTTCTTATTAAAATTGATGGGGTTAGTTTCCATGTCGTACGAAGTCTATTGGCATGGATAGGATTGCATAGAGCTTGCACCTTGTCAATATCGTAGCCAACAGTTGGTACACTGTTGCACTCGGCTGTTTCAGTGACAATATGATATGTATGTTCACTATGATGTTACTACACTGGTAGTTCAGACCCAGAAGTCTAGGCCTGCATGAGTTCACTCATAATGGGTGTTCATGGTTAGCGCGCAATAGTTTGCCGTCGACTGCTCATGAATCTTTTAGAAACGTGTAAGGTATTACCGTCGCTGTGGACCATATCTCTACTCTCCGAAGCAGCCGACTGCTAGGCCAGAGTCTCACAGCACTTCACCAGAATTCGACAACAGACTGAGATCATCATCATTCTGCTCAACAGCATTGCAGTACGTCTACCAGCCGAGCTGGGTTGGTGGGTGGGGGCTGAGCGGGCCAGGGCATCCCCAACTTTGAGCACAAACCTAATCTTTTATGCAACTAGTACGCTTGTAGTCCTTTCATCCCTGGCCCACTTCCCCAACCTGTTAGTCGCTCCATCGCTACTGAGTACAATACTCACTGCAACACACGTAAGCACCACTCGATAGCCTTGAATTCCAAATCTTGCGGCACCAAACACCAAACGAGGGCACTAAAGTCGGTTCGCACGGGAATGAGAGTCCAATAATTATATTGGGACTACAGCGTTGCATGTCACGTTAGACAGATAAATTGTAGCTATACTTCTAAAAAGACTGTGGTAATTACCTGAGGCCCGGATATCCGGGCTAAGCGTATAGTCGACCACGTGCGATCGCACGACAGTATTTATACTCGATTAGTGCAGATGCAAATGAAGCTATTCCGCCCAATATACGAGACGTGGTTTCATTACCGACCAGTAGACGAACGTGATGTCATCGTAAAGCTTCATATCTCCTTGTTTGGTAGCTGCTAACGAGAATTCGGCCATCGGCGTCTGTCCTGTATGGTGTTTAGTCCTTTGCTTTATGGATTCACAAACAGCGCCCACAGTCTACATTTGCACGTGCAAATTTTTCGACGACTAAGCGTCTAGAGAGCGAAAGTGCTGGATAGGTGCTATGCGGTACGTGTAGCTGTACCTGATGGTTACTGGTAACGTTGTGCTTGTTTACAGTGTTTCTGCATAGTAGTTCTGCAGTCTGACAGCTTGAATTTTCTGTATACGTGGCTGAGCGGCCGCGGTGTTGTTGCAACATCACTAGTGTCATCTTCAACAGAAATTTGGCGATCCACGGAAATTTGCGAAGGGGAACGTGCATTGTCCATGACAGCGCGTCTGCACGTTTGTCGGACGAAGCGACTGACCTCTACGTACGCTAGTGCGTCTCTATTCATGTTTGCTACGGTATCCAAAGTCAGAGCGAACAGAGACGCCTAATCTACATTTGCACGTGAATGTTTTCCCATATTAATGTGTGGTTTTAGCTGTGGCCGCTCTGGAGTCATCTCATTACAAAACGTGTGCCTATTTAGCTATTTAGCGGTTACACGGTGATAGCTGTGTAATACGGTAGGCGTAAGAAGCACGTGAGGGGATGTCAATGGTGTAAAGTTCATGAGCGTTTGTGCCTCCTAATCTTCATGCAGCTGCCTCATACATACTGTACACATGGCTTAGCATGTGGTGTGCATGTAAACCATGTGACCAGCCGAGGCATTAGCACTGTAGTGTTTCTCTATTCAATTACCTAAAAGGTTTTGCGTTGCCATCCCCTCCTCTCTTAGACTTCCGGACGACCGGAAGATTGTGGTGAATTGCCTTTGAACCTGTTGTTTGCCACACTTAATTACTCCCTTGCAGGATTCCGGGAGACTAAAGATATCTTCAGTGGTCGACATACATCACCGTCGACGCGGGGATCACTGGTGGAACAAAGTGAAACCAGACCCTTTCCAACGCCCGAAGTCGAAATGAGGAGAGGCATATGGGAAGGCTACATGAAGTACTTTCGCGGTGTAACACTGCCTAACTCGGCGAAGACTACTACTAGTCCACACGTAAATGTCAAGCGAGAGAAATACACAATCACGACAATACGGAGGCAAACGCGGCCAGTCTGCTACCCTGTCATATTCTAAAGTCTAGACATGATCGTCTACATCTCCTTTCTGCATAATCCAAGTCGTCGACATTACAGCCACTAAAGCGATAGACAGACTCCTAATTCATCTCGAACCACGTGGCCAACAGATTTCAGCGCAACCCCTATCGTGCGCTAGACTAAAATGTGACGCGTTTATTTCCACTGTAGCAAAATACAATTTGAAAGCAAGTCATAGCCAACAGCTGCAAGGCTACAAGTGTCATCTACCTAATAATCTACAACAACTTGACCAGATAGCACGACGACAACAACAAACACACAACAAGCAAGATGATCGACGAGCAGTACAAACTAATAATCATCTGATTCTCATTACTGAGAAACTGCTGGTGGAAATTCGCCAATCTCACCTTTTTCCGTAAGAGGGGATCCATTAACACTGTATGAAATCCACATTCTTATCCTCAACTGTTGCTATAAAAATAGTAAAAATTAATTACAAGACAAGCAACAAAGCGCACATTCTGTGACTCATTAAAAGACAGTCGAGCCTTGCTAATTGAAATCCTCGCTAATCCAAATTACCATTGGGTCCTTGCCTTGCCTACACAGATGCTATTGTGTACGTTATGGTTACAGTAGAACCTCACTAATCTGAACAGCCCGTGCCAAGCCTTGATTCGGATTTGCAAAGATTAGAATTGGCGAGGTTCGACTATATCTAGTTTCCAGCAAATGCGAGTATCTGACAATCTTAAATCATGGCTGTCACATTATGTAGTTGTTACAATAGTGTCCTTTACCACAAACATGACACAAGTGTAGAGAAAACAAAAATGCGCAAGTAGTCTGCGGGTCCTAGGCAAACTCTGAATTTCCTAGGTACGCATTTTGAAATTCTGGTAATCAGTAAAACAACGTCAATAATCTTAACGAGGCTTGGCACAGGACTGTTTGGATTACCGAAGTTCTACTGTAGCCATGCATGCGACATCCACCATTGCAACCAAACAAGCAGTTTCATACATGCTTTACTGACTGACTACCCACATACAGCAACATACCTAAACTATAAGAATCCACACACACACACACACACACACACACACACACACACACACACACACACACACACACACACACACACACACACACACACACACACACACACACACACACACACACACACACACACACACACACACACACACACACACACACACACACACACACACACACACACACACACACACACACACACATACACACGCACACACACACACACACACACACGCACGCACACACACACACACAGACACACACACACACACACACACACACACACACACACACACACACACACACACACACACGGACACACACGGACACACACAAACACAAAAAAGTCACGGACACAGACACAGATACAGACACAGACACAGACACAGACACAGACACAGACACAGACACAGACACAGACACAGACACACACACACACACACACACACACACACACACACACACACACACACACACACACACACACACACACACACACACACACACACACACACACGGACACACACGGACACACACAGACACAAAAAAAGTCACGGACACAGATACAGACACAGACACAGACACAGACACAGACACAGACACAGACACAGACACAGACACAGACACAGACACACACACAGACACACACACACACACACACACACACACACACACACACACACACACGGGGACACACAGACACACACGGACACACACGGACACACACGGACACACACGGACACAAACAAAGACACAGACACAAACAAAGACACAGACGCAGACACAGACACAGACACAGACACAGACACAGACACAGATACAGGCACAAACACAGACACAGACGCAGACAGACAGACACACACACACACACAGACACACACAAACACACACACACACACACACACACACACACACACACAGACTCACACACACACACACACACACACACACACACACACACACACACACACACACACACACACACACACACACACACACACACACTTACCCGTTGACGATTCGAAACCTGAATGATTTGCGTCAGACTGCTGGAATTAGAAGGCGGAATTACATTCCCAGATGGTGATTGCATGTTTAACTGGAATGCCTTGAAACAAACACACACAGATAGACAGGTGTCATTCTCACTTTCCTATTGTAAGGAATACCTTTGGTACTGCTACTTGAAATAGAAAGGTTGTCATTGCGACAGGTTGGGAGTTACGAGCAAACATCGAGATGTCGACTATGTTGCTGGGAATGTTGGCAATTTCTGAGAACGAAAATTCAACTGTCAATCCATTCTTGTTGAACACAGTCATTGAAGGTATGGAACCTACGAAATTCATAGTTCAGACATACAAACTGATAAACAGGCTGTACATACAGACAAACAAATTTAAACAAACAGACAAAGATATGCAATAAAGCATGCCTGTATCAGTTGTAGGTGGGGTTCCGCCGCCCAATAAATTCATTAAGCCTGAGCCAGAAGATGGAGCATTAGACTGCACAGGCTGAACTGGAGTCACAAATACAAACCAAATATAAACCACCGCCAATCATGCAAACATATAGACGAACAAATCATATACACATAAACAAGAAAAAAACAAAGACACCATAAAAACAAAAAAGAAACCATAAAAGAAAAACGGACTCAAAAAGACTGCTGTGGTCTGAGGAAGGCACCCCATCAAGGGCACCTCCTTTGGCCAGTGCTCTTCTCATTGGGTATTCACAACATTCTGGCTACTGTACAAGGCAAGTTCCAAGACATTGTTGTCCTTGCTTATCTGGATGATGTGTTCCTGGTTGCATCATCATTCAATGTTCAATGTGCTCGACGCTTTCGCATTCTTTTGCATTCTTAAAGCAAATGTTTGGCAATGTCGGACTTCAAATTCAAGACAAAAAGTGTGAGCTGTACTGCCCATTGCCTTCAGCAGTACCAGATTTATTATCAACAGATATCGCTATTTCCAAACAGGAAATGCGATTCTTGGGATTCCTATTGGCAGCCATGACTTCATCTCAAATGTCTGTATTGACGTCGCAAACTCTGGCAATGTGTTTTGCCAGCAGTTACCTGACTTGAATGAGCCTCAGGGAGCAATGCTTCTTCTGAGACATTGCCATGCAAACCGACTCAACCATTTGGCTAGAGGATTTTGTCCGCATAGCTTGCAACCTGCTGCCACTATTCATGATCGGCTGACTAAAAAGTGCTTTACAACTCTGATCGGTACCAGAGACTTCATAGCTAGACAATGGGAGCAAGCCACAATCCCCATACGCCTTGGTGGGTTCGGAATGACACTGTTGCAAACTGTCTCCCGTTTTGCCTTTTTATCCAGCTGGGATCATTCGCTCATGAGTTACCGAACCAGTTCACTTGCCTGGAAGATCATGTCAGGACTCTTTTATCAAATTGCAAGGAGAAGAGAAACATTGGTTATCAACTGGATCAACTATTGGATGATGACAAGGATCTGTCAGAGGTGGTATCTAATACAAAGAAACTCCAACACAGATTGACATATGCTTACAACCAGATTACAGTTAATGCTTTGATTGACAGTTCATCTCAAAAAGACGCTGCACGTCTGCTAGCGCTGTCTCTGCAAGGTAAGGGAGCTGGGGCTTGGCTCAGTGCTGTACCTTCTTCAAAGAAGTTTGCGCTATCACACAATAATTTTATTTCAGCAGCTTCAATGAGGTTAGGGGTTTCTGTCCCCTTCCCTGAGTGGGTCAACAAGTGCGATTGTGGTCGAACTTTAGATATAAAGGGCTCTGACACAGATGGATTCCACCTCCTAACATGCAAGAACGATGGCGGCCCTGTGTGGACCCACGAATCGATGATGTCAGCATGGTCTGAGTGCCTGAGTTCAGTTCATCTGCCCCACAAGTGTGAGCCTAGGGACTGCTACACACATTCGAACAATCGGCCTGACATCCTAGTTTATGACCCGGAGACAGGATCTAACGTTGAGTTAGACGTGACACTAGCTCACCCATGGGCATCATACATCTTACCTCGTGCAGCTACAACTGGGGAAAGAGTGGCAATGAGAAAAGAGCAAATTAAGGAAACAAGTACGCCCAGGAACGACTACCCGGTGGATACTCGCCAACCTTTGTAATTCTTTGGAATTCGAAAATTTTGGCCATTGGGGCAGAAACCGTCTGAGTACTGGAGGGTCCTCCCTGCTTTGTGGAGGGATGACAATGGACGATCTAACAATGCCGAGTTCAAGACACACTGGAGAAGACGATTCTCGATCAAGCTGCAGCAATGCAATGCAAATGTGATCTCTATGAAGATGGCAGTAATTTCAGCATGACAAAAATCTTGCAGTGTCCTTGACGAATATCAATTTGTTTTAAACTAAGTGGTTAAACGTATTCTGATTCCCCATGGGATCATCTGTTGTAGCCTTAAGTGTTTGTTGTTGATTTAGAGAAACTTTACTTAGAGACTACCTTTCAAGCTCTTGATAGGATTTTTTTTGCATTTGAAAAATATACGTATTTGACAGACAGACAGACAGACAAAAGACAGACAGACAAAAAGACAGACAGACAAAAAGATAAACAAACAAACCAACAGAGACACACACAGATAAACACACAGATAAATAGGCAAATATGTAAATCAACAAGCAAACAAACACAAGCAGACAGACAGATACCAGCCAGCCAGCCAGCAAGCTAGCCGGCCAAATACATGCACTTGCCCACACACACACACACACACACACACACACACACACACACACACACACACACACACACACACACACACACACACACACACACACACACAATGCCAAATCTACAAATTAATGTCATAATACGATAATGTCCCAAGAGTCTCATTCAGTTCACACATTCTGTTTCACCATTACTTGTCCTCCTCACCTGGTGCTGATACAGACAGCCCTCCCAAGATGTCCAGAAGCTCATTGCCAGCTTGACTGGACACTGCCTGTTCAGCAACAGCTTCAGACTCTCCCAACAAATCTAGAAGACTAACCTAAATGTTACATTACAGCATTGATTAGTGACTTCCACTACAGAGTTCTGATTCAAATATTACTTCTTGAGCTGCAGGTTTAACAGGCAGTGGTGCTGCTTCTAAACCAGGTAAAGCTGCTGCAGTTGCTGTACAAGACGAAAGAAAATGTATATTTACAACGTACTAGCAATTCAATCAAATCATGAATCAAGCAACCCACAAATATTATCTTCTGTAGGTAGAGACTCTCCTGCTCCGTTTGTGTCATTCACACTAGCTGACGCCTTAACACCTGGCAATGGCATCCTTTCTAACAAAGCTGATCTAACACAATAACTAGATAGTGACTAGGTTATTAATGTATATACACACATACTCACCCACATACTCACGCACACACATACACCCATGCACACACAGCAAGAAATGACAGGCTGTACCATCATTAATACCTCATATGATTAAACGCACTAAAGAGCTGTGAGTATTCAACTGATCGTTGTTGCAGTTCGACATCCAAATTTGTTCCATATTGAGCAGCTAAACCCTGAAAACGTCTACACATATCACACCATACATAAATTAATTCATACACCCATACATAATCAATTGCTACAAGGACTCTCAGATTAACACAGACAAACATACAGACAAACAAAACACAAAAATTGTTGGTACAAACTTATAAATGCAATAAACTCTAACACGACTTACACCTACTGAGAGACAGACACTATAATATTTCTCACTCTACTGTCAGTGTGAATCTGGTTCTGAGCTTCATGGCGCTTGTCATGGCAAAATTAAAGAAAGTTGGCAACAAATGAGGACTCTCCAATACAGCTTGCAATACATTGAGCACATCAGACTCACTCACCTACAGTACACAACACAACAAATAATCATTTCCCATAAACTAATCAAACAACAAACTACACAGTTTTGCATTAAATCAATATACCCTACTTGCTCAAATATATCCCAGGGCTCAAGAAATCTCCCATCTCCAGTTTTGGCCAATGCTCTAACATTGTCACACCTCTTTCTACAGTGACTGTCTGCTAGATTTGCCCTGCCTGTAGGAATGCTAATACAATTATTCTTCACTTGCTTACACCTTTGATATCATGCAGCAGCTATGCAGAGGAGAACTTGTTCATTGACTGAAGTTGTAGTGTTGCCAATGCAATGGCTTGGTTGCTGTCAAAATCTGCCAAGGAATTTAGCATTAGCATTAGCTTGAGCTAACTAATTAATTACTTCCGCCAATTAACACCTCTAGGTGTCAGATTATCTACTAATGTCCCATCCCATACTTTTCCTTGGATGCCAACCATGGAGTGGGGTAATACTCGGGAGATTACATTGCAAAACTATTTTCCAAACCTCTGCAAATAGTTCTAGATATTGTAGGTTATCACGCGGTTACAAGAGCAATAAAGTAGACTGAGGGTAAACACTCTAATAAATTCCATATCATCTGAGTGACATGTGATATCTGATATATCCTATTTCCAATCTCAAGGATGTTAGTCAGGCATTAGATTGAGCCTGTTAGTGGAGCAGTGGAATGTCTTTCTTGTTCAGTTTCTATGTCAAGTGACTAGGAATTGTTGAGTAGTACATGTATCACAGTTGATGTGTATGTTGACAACTTGATAGACTACACTTTGGCACTGGATCATATAGTAATTAGAGGTTGTCCAAGAGCCTGCACTGGCTGCTGATAACTCATATCAGACCCATATCAGTCCATCTTGAACAGCAGGATGATATACTAAGTTTACCAAACCTCCAGCTCCTTGGAACTCCCCTAGCAACAAGATATACAAAGTACCTACACAATCTACATCCTACAAGAGCATCATAATCTGCTCCTACCACTAGAAATTCAATGTGAAATGATCTGACCAAACTTACCTCAATAACTTCTTCTCCCTGAGTCGATCCAAGCAATAACAGATCACCATACTCATCAATATACTAAACACCAAGTTGAACAAGGGATTGCTACTACAAGATAAACAACAGAACTGTCACCAATTCACACAAACAGCAGCAATAAGCTCAGGCCATTCCAGTTGCAGTGCACAGAGACACTTCATTATACCTGGCTAATGTCACCAATGAAAGCAACATACAGCTGCTGCACAATGTTTGTATGCAGTTCTGTCATGCCAGTAAAACCCTGAATGAGACCAGGAACAAGGTCTTCTTCTATGTACGCTCGTGCCTATAATATATCAACAACAATTATTGTTGCTACATAATGCATGTGTCGTGTATCAAGAAATGCATTTTTCATGTAATCTAATGTATTAACTAAAATATCCATCCCTCCACTTTCAAACCTTAGCAAAATGCTTTAGAGAAACCGGTTCAGACAAAATCAATAAAAATGCAATTTGATTGATTCGCGAAATCGACTCAGCATTGTCAACACTTGCAATACATCATCTACATGCCATTTCTGATCTGTAGCATGTCTAACTGCACAAACATGCATGTCTTTCAAACAACATACACATCCACGACCGCCTCTCACTTCTCAGTTGCAAGAATGAGATTAGATGCAATATATGCCTTAAACTCCATGTCTGTATCGGACAGAAAAGACACAATTACCTTAGTAAGACTCTTCACGTTGCTGTCATTGATTAGAGCAAAACATAACTCAATAGCCCGTCTGTAAACAAGACACAAATAATCAGTATTCATTAGATTCACTCTGTTTGTTTCAAACCACAGAAAAAAGCATTCTTCCAATGCACATATTTAGCAATCGGTTTCTAGCAGTGTTCAATTTCAAGTGTTTCAATGTAAATATCTCAGCACTGCTGTGCTCAAACAAATTGATGCTTACATAAAAACGTAAAAACAGACTAGGTGGATGAGAATGCTTCAGATACAAATCTGAATACAAATCTGAATGACATGCTTTCTAACAACGCAAGATACTTTGTTCACTCTAACGTGTTAAGCCTGCAGATTTAAACAACTTGGCTATTTTTTTGTCTCACTATTAAGTGTTGTGACTATACAGTTGACATACAAAAGGACTATAGCGATCGTAATCAAAGGAATTTCCTTGCAGGCCCTGTTTAAAATACGTAACTTGAGGCATCCAATATTAGAAGTCAATTACAGAGAAAGAGAGTATTAGTTGCAAACAACAAACATGCTAAAACTAAAGTCCAGAAAGGCCAAGTTAATGATCAATGCCTGATTGACCTTCAATTCATACCACTATACCATGAAGTCTATTTTGCAGTATGATAATATCCTCTGCTTATACGTAACTATTCAGCCATTTCAAGAACTACCATTAAGTTGTGCACACAATGATAATACAATGTTCTTTCTCTTACCTTCTAATGGATATGTCTGGATCCTTAAACAATCTAAAACGGTGCTCCTGTGCCTTTGAACAGCTGTATGATCAGTGTGAGCTGTTTTTAAAAGAGAGTTCACAGCTAGATATCTAAAGAAATACAGTAGACATAATCACAACAATTGTCATTTTGATATGCTAACACATAATACACAAAAAAAGCAGAGCTGATAAATAGATAGCAACAATGTATAAGACAAGATCACTGACAGGCAAAATAGCATACGTACTGATCAAACATGCATACGTACCTACATAAATACAGAAGAAAGTGGATGCATAAACCCATGAAGACACACACACACACACACACACACACACACACACACACACACACACACACACACACACACACACACACACACACACACACACACACACACACACACACACACACACACACACACACACACACACACACACACACACACACACACACACATACACAAACAAACCACTACTACTACCACCAGCACCACCACCACCAACACCAACAGCAACACCAACACAATGACTACAACCACCCACCAAAGGGCATGATGAAAGATGACATGTAAGCCACATATAATGTTGCACAGGGGTGTCTAAGTTGTCGCAAAATTGGCAACAGACTTTTCATTTTAGCAACAAAGAAGTGAATTTTCGGTGACAGACGTTCTCTGAACTGACTCAGACTAGCTCACATTCGGGGAGCAGGCACCTGTCGCCAGTAGACTCCCAACTGCTGTATTAGTCTTGACATGGCTACTGAAATAGGTATTGTCACCTCAACAAAATATAATCCAGTACACATTAGAGTGCGAGGTACCAATTGACGCACATGTTGCGCGCTATTATTTTATCCTTCCAGAGACCATGCAGTTTTCTGCACATATTCTGTGCTAACAGCAAGATGTCGGCATTAATTGCAGTACAGCAGCTGAGCTGAATTAGTGAATGTGAAAAGGTTTCAATTACACCATGCAGCCATAGATAGAGCTGCCAATTCTCCAGCACTGAGCGTGAGACTCCGCATTTGGGACACTTCTCCCACCTACGCGCAAATGGCATCAAATCTCCTGTATTCTGATCATTGATGGGCGTGCTTGTTCTGTGTAACAACAACTCTGACCATAACTTTTGACTTAATAACTAATTAATTAATTACACTAAGATAATACATATACTTGATATCCAGATATCAATGTCTATGTGCAAGCCCCTCTCTCCATCCGGCTCTTTCATACATAATTGGTCACAATGTTGACATAAAACGAGGATTCGGTCAGACAAAACTATCCGAAAGTGAAAAAGGAGGAGGGGCTGGCTATCCTAAACTATGTCCGAAGGAGTTGTATTGCTGGAAAAGCGATCGAAGAAGGCCACAAAACAATAGAATCTAGAACATCCCAACTAGCCGCAAGAATGTATAAATATACCTCGTTCTTATATTTAATTAATCCAGGCTTATTTCTAATAACAAACATCAGTACATACAAGTTCTGTGTTTTACATTTGTTGCACTCTGCTTCTTTAATTGCACTGTAATTAATTAATTAATGGCTTCTATGTACTCCAATCAAGCATGCAAATATTTAAATTTTGATAATTACATATTATTGATATATTATTCAACACTTATGACTATATAAAATTATTGATATTAATTCTATTGTAGGCGTTTTAAAAAATCTTAAAACTCCCGCATTCTCCAGCATTTTTCCTGTAAACTCAAGAATTTTGATTCAGCTACAGTAGGATGGCAGGTCTGCATAGAACTTCGTACTGAAATTATATATGAAAGTAATGCATGCATGGCCGTTGGTCTTGAAGAAAGATCTGTCTAAAAGTTTCTTTTTGTGAACTTTGTGTGGGTTAAAGATATCCAAATAATAGTGAATACGTTGCTCTGATTACTCGATTTCAACAAAGCCTGGATTAGTACTTTTAGCCAGTTGGCGCCTTAGCTGGAATATGATATCCCTTCTGTCGCCAGAACATGCCAATGCTTGGGCTACAGTCGACACTTCGGGCTGCACTTCTAGTAAAAAAGTAAACAGAGTGAACGTGATGGTGAATAAGCCAGACGTACTACTTTATGTGGCGTTACTCGTTACTGACTCGTATTGTAATTAGAACACCACGCTACTAGATAGAGAATACAACAGAAGAATACGTGTACGTTACACGTGGTCCTAGCTGACCGTATCCTAGTTAATAACAACAAGTGACATCATACTACATCTCCCTTTCCATGTTCCTATAAGTCCAATCTAATGGGCGGCTTACTAATACGTCCCGAACGCAACACAACACTGTCTTTATTCAAGCCACCAGGAGATTGTTCAGGATGTTCCCTTGATGGACTGACTTGTTGAGATGGTACTGGCTGCTCTTCTTGTTGAGGTGGTACGTGTTGCTCTTCTGGTGGCTTTTCTCTAGCCACTGCATCTGGAATATGATTCAAATGTCGTCTGTTCCTTCTGATGGTATTCGTTGGCGTCTCGATCATGTATGATCGTGGCGTAGTTGACTCAGACCGTTCGATTACTTTGTCATACACCATCTGGTCAGGCACCCATACTCGTGCACCTGGATCAAGACATGGTAGATCTCTTGCACTATGGCGACGATCATGATATTCTTTCATCCTGTTCCTTCCTTGTTTTTCCACTTTCTTTAGCATGGTTAGATCTGAGACACATGGTTTTAGTAAGTCCCTGATGATTGGTATGTTCGAACGTAATCGTCTGTTCATGAGCAGTTCTGCTGGGCTATAACCATTTCTGAGAGGAGTTGATCTGTAAGCCAGTATCGCCAAGTACGGATCATCCGCCTTCTCCAAAAGATTCTTCATAGTTTTAACGGCTCTTTCCGCTTCCCCATTACTTTGTGGAAAGTGAGGGCTAGACGTGACATGTGTGAAGTCAAAGGTCTTGGCAAAATTGGTGAATGCCTCAGAAGAAAATTGCGGGCCATTATCTGACATGACTTGTTCGGGTATCCCATGACGTGCAAATATTGACTTAAGCTGTTGAATGACTCCTTGAGAAGTTGTATCTCTGAGTAAAGCAGTCTCAATGTACCTTGAGTAGTAATCCACCACTAGGATATATGTGTGCTCCTTCCGTACATAAAGGTCGGTTGCTACCATTTGCCATCGTAGGTCTGGAAGACTAGTTGGAAGAAGTGGTTCTGCATTGTTGTAGTGAGTTCTTGTACAAATAGGACAATCCGCAATCATTTCTTCTATTTGTGTACTAAGACGAGGCCACCAAACTGATTGTCTAGAACGCTCTCTGCACTTCACAATACTCTGATGACTGCTATTTAGAGAGCGGAGAACCTCATCCCTCAGAGACAATGGGATGACTATCCTTGAGCCTCTCAAAAGCAAATTGTGGTGGACACAATGTTCGTGGCGGAGTTGCCAAAAGTGCTTCAGCTCTCCTTTGAGAACTCGAAGTGCTGGCCATCCGCAGACTAAATACTGTCGAACATTGTTGCACAGGTCGTCTGCATTTTGTTCCTTTTCAATTTGCTTTATTTTAGCTTCGGAAGCAGGAATCGACTGTATAACGATTGATATATATTCGGCAACTTCTTGCTAGTATAGCTTGTCTATTGTTTGTGGAGGTGAAACTGGTTGTCGAGACAGAGCGTCCGCAGTAATAAGGTCTTTTCCCCGTACATGAATAATAGTGTACTGGAATCTTAGAAGACGCATTCTGAGACGTTCAATTCGCGGAGGTAGTTCAACCAGTCCCTTATGCCCAAGTAATGGAATGAGGGGCGTATGGTCTGTCTCCACAATAAACATCTTCCCAATAAGATAATTGCTGAACCTTTCTGCCGACCACGTTATATTGCAAGGGCTTCCTTTTCGACCTGGGCGTAACAGCATTCAGTCAGCGATAGGGATTGCGAAGCATATGCAACAGGTTTCAAATCTCCTCCTGGTTGTCTTTGCCGGAGTACCGCTCCTAGTCCGAAAGAAGATGCATCAGCCGACAGTACAGTCACCCTGTCACTGTCATACAATGCCAGGGCAGGTGATTGAGTAAGTTCCTCTTTGATGTTCTCAAATGCGGTTCTTTGGGGTGGTCCCCATACCCACTGATTGTTTTTTACCAGTAAGTTACGTAATGGTTCCGTCTTCTCTGCTAACTGAGGAATATACCTTGCTTGCTGGTTTATAACGCCTAAGAATCGTCGAACATCGCCAACATTAGTGGGTTCTGGCATCTTCTGTATCGCCTTGACTTTGTCAGGATCCGGCTTTACTTCTCCTTGGCCTACAAGGTGTCCTACGAACTTTACTGAAGACTGAGAAAACAAACATTTCTCCCTATTCAATGCGATACCAGCTTGTTGCAAGCGTTGAAATACTGCGTGAAGACGGTTGTCATGTGCCTCTATAGATTTCCCAAAAATCAAAATGTCATCCATCAGACACACATAGCCAGATAAACCTTCCAAGATTTCCGACATGCGTCGTTGGAAATGTTCAGGCGCTGACGAAATGCCGAAAGGCAGGCGTTTGAACCAGTAGCGCCCAAAGGGTGTTATGAAAGTCGTCAAACTTGAGGATTCTTTCGTGAGGGGAATCTGCCAAAATCCTGAGTTGGCATCAAATTTAGTAAAAATGTTGGCATCCTTCAGTTGGGCAAGAGTGTTCCACAGAAAGAAGAATGTGCCGTTCTCTTTGCACACTTTGATTCAACTTACTTAGGTGTACGCAAATCCTAACCTTTCCATTTGCTTTAGGCACCACAACCATTCCGGAACACCAATCCGTTGGTTCAGTTATACGCTCTATGACGTCCATTGACTCCATTCGAGACAGTTTTTCTCTCACCTTTGGCAGTAATGGAATGGCAATCCTTCTTGGCGTAGATAAAGCGTATGGTCTTGCATCCTCCTTCACATGAATTTCATAAGGAGACGAAAGCAATCCCAATCCATTTAAAAGCTTTGTATAACTCCTGGTAATGTCTTTGTTCTCTTCCGTTACCCCTCTACACGCACAACAATACCCAGATGTTCAATTGCTGGTCTTCCAAAGAGAGCATTCGTTAGGTTTTTCACCACATATAAAGTCTCTTGAACAGACCTGTCTCCTTTCTCTAACTCGCATGAGAATTCTCCAAGTGTCTCCAAATGGCTCTGGTTAGGGCCTCGTAAAACCTTCTTTGTTGCCTTCAAAGGTCGGGCCAAGTGCTGCTTGAAGTAGTCATAAGGTAGTACAGTCACATCTGCTCCCGTGTCTATTTTGAACCTGGTAGGTGTGCCATCAATTTGACATCAATCATCCAAGGCTGGCTGCCCTGGGATTCTAAGATGCCCAGTAATAGAAAATCTTCCTCTTCCGTATCTATCTCTTCCTCACCCATCTCGCAGGCTGTACTCACGCTCTTACTTTGACATGATGCTCCAAAGTGTCCCGTTTTTTCCGCACTTGAAGCACTTTGCTTCCCGGGCTGGGCATTTGCTCCTGCTATGGGTGGGTGCTTGACCACATCTACCACAGACTTCTGTCCGTGTTTGCAGCTTCGCTGGCATCTTTGTGTCACGCGGTCTCCATTGTTGCGTCCGAGACGCCTGCTTCTTTGTCGGCTTCTTCACACGTATCAATGACACGTCTACCGTGACTTCCCGGAATTGACTGCGTATCGCGTGTTGTTGTTTTTTGACTGATTCGCTTTACCGAGCTCTGGTGATAGCCTTCTGCAGCGTGAGATCCGAATCGAGTTGAAACTTCTCCGCAAGCGTTGCGTCTTTGAGGCCGACAACTATTCTGTCGCGAATCATCTCGTCGTGTAACTGACCATACTGACAGTGCTCGGCAAGTTTGTGAGGGCGGTGATGACGGTGTCTACGGTTTCCCCCTCGTTCTGACGTCGCTGATTAAATCTAGCTCGTTCATAAATCACATTTCTCTTTTCTAGGAAGTGTTGGTCAAACCTCTGTATGACAATGTCGTAATCCGCTGCGTCCTCCTGCGACAGCGACATTAATGTCAAAATGTCTTCAGCTCTGTTTCCCATGGAGTAAACGAGAGTTGAGACTTGTACGGTGCCGGACTTGTCCTTCAATCCTGTTGCATTCCAGTAACGGTCAAACCTTTTGTGCCATCTCGGCGAATCCTCTGGGTGGCCAAAGTCAAACGGAGATGGGGCTGGGAATCGGCGCTCCATACTCCCGTCACCATGTGACGTTACTCGTTACTGACTCGTATTATAATTAGAATACAACGCTACTAGATAGAGAATACAACAGAAGCATACGTGTACGTTACACGTGGTCCTAGCGGACCGTATACTAGTTAATAACAACAAGTGACATTATACTACACTTTACATAGAAATTAATCCTACCTGAGCAAGAATGTCATTCATTCACCGTGAAACAATACTCGAAGTGCACGTGTGTAGTCAAAGGACTCTTACCTGCATAAAATACAAACCGTTCTAGCTAGTCATTATTATCGTAAATCTAGGCATCACCGTTGTTCAGTCACAGTCGTCGTGTTCAGTCACAGTCGTGGCTCCACCATCTGCTTGAGTGGCTGCAAGCTTAAACCGTGGTGCCTTGCTTACTAGTGTCCAAGACCAGCTTCTGGTGCCACTTACGCCAGTTGCCCAACCCATAGGATACTGGTTAGAGTCGCCACTTCGTGGAATCGTTTAGGAAAGCCGTACGCAAAGAGAGTGCCGGCCCCGGACAGATCCCGCGATCAGTAAGTCTAGATATAAAATCAATGTCCTAAATGGTTGTTGGAGCTCCAATTCGCTGCGCTAATTTATATCATTAGCGCGCTGTAGTGAGTGTGCTTGAAAGAGGCGACTAGACACGGTACGTTACAGCTAGCTAAATAGGCGAGTGCATTATGACCAGCGAAATTTATTTGTAGCATTATTCTATCTAGCGAGCTTCCAGCGAAGCCACTGCATACAAAGAACTGCGTGCGTAATGGACCTAGGCAAGCAGGTCAGAATTTCTGTGGCTCAGGGTCTCTGGACGTTTGAAAGACCACTTTCAAGTTTGGGGAACCTGTCTCTTCATACCGTTGTGTGAACACTGAGCATGTGCGCATGCTGAGGCTTTTCGGCGTTGAAACACAGCATGGGCGTCAGAAGGGCACCGGCCAAACGGCCATATGGCGTTACCACTTCCTTTAAAAGTGACCTTTGCCAGTCGCCCATTTTGTATACTTCTGGCTAGGGTAGGTATTCTATCATCTATGTTGATGTGTAGGTGTTTACCAGTAACTACATTCTGATGCGTGCCCGAGTTTCATACTGCATTATCGAATTGTCCAGTTTTCATGTATCTTTGTATTGTTTTGATTTTTTAGTTTTTTTTGTAGATGGCTATCATTGGTATGACTTGTTTGCATTGTTTAGTGTGTAGATATCTATTCTGATTGTACAGTACTAACTTGTATTGTGCTGCAGTTGTGTCAACTATGTTCCCGAGCCAGAGAATTCAATGTTTCCGCGAACAGCTTTAGCGATTTACCAGAAGTTTGATTAACCGGTCAGCTGATGCTATGGTTCTTGAAATTCGACTCAGTGACGTTGATCTTGTGCAAGAGATGTTTACAACATGCGATGATGTGTAAGTGAAGAGCAGCATTGATGGCAACAGTAACTATTTAAATAGAGACAGAGCTAAACTGTGTTACTCTTACTAAATCATAATGCAACAAAATGTCACTATGTCACATTGTGTGTTTACCACATTTCTTAACCCCAAATAAGTACATTTTCTAACAAAACAAGTTTCACTCGAGTTTACATAATTATTAATGCATCACTTTTCTCTACGAGAGTTGCTTACAAATGTCTTTGGTTGAGGTTAAGACTTTGCCACTTTTGTGTACTGGTGTAGAGAGCTTGTATTATTTTTTGAGTGAAATCAGTTTATTAAGCTTTAGTTGAGATTTTATTGCTAGGTACATGAAAGAAATTTTTTGTCTACACTTTTGGTTGTTTGTAGTGGTTGGCATTGTGTGTGAATGTTGCTTTTTATTTAGATCTGTACAATAGCAACTTGCGTTGAAGTTATGACATCAACAGATTTGTTTTGATCTCGATCCCAGCATGCCTAATAGTAATGACTTAACTGAGATTATGGAGAACATTCCACTGAATAACCACTTTTTGTCTATTACTAGAGAAGTAAGCAGTTCAAGGGTTGCCTATTTGTGTGCATGTGTGTGGGAGAGTTGAGTGTGTGTTGGAGAGTGGAGTGTGTGAGGGGGAGGCAATTGGGGTGTGTGAGGACTGTGTGGTATGGGTGCTTGGGCGTACGGGTGCGTGTGATTGTTGGCATGTGGAAGCTGCAAATGTAATCATTGCAAGCATATATGTGATGGTACCACTCTGAATGGTTCCTTGACATATGACATTGTGGTTTGTTTGGTATAGCTGGACATCATGTAGCCAAAGGCTTTGTTTCTTGAAGGTATTTGCAAGAGCCATCCGGAGACTCACAGTAATATGATGCTGGTATATTTCTATATTTTATTGTTAGTTTGATGAGTTTATTGGAAAGATCGCGTTATGGACCATCCAATGCTGGTTCAACCAAGCAAAATCTTGCAGCATTATTTGTGAATGGATTTCTTAATTGTGCATTTGGTCGAGATAAGCTGTTAATAGATGATGAAAGTAAATGGATGAACAAAAACAAAGATTATGGTACATTTTTTAATTAACTTTTGTGTGAATGGGTACTGTAGAGATTATTTGATAATTGTAGGATGATAAGGTTGTCTTTTACTCTATCAGTGTATGTGTTGTTATTGATTGTGCACAGTTTACTGGTCTTGTTTGCTCTTTAGAGCTCAAGGCTGATAATGTTTGCATCATTGTCAGATGCTATTTCTTGGCATGTTACAGTGAGTGCTGCCAATTTTTGATAACCAAAATGAGTGGGACATAGGATATGCATGGCTTATTTAACCAGCTAGCAGAGCATGCAAGCTCACAGTTCGGTGTCAGTCATTCACAAAGAATCCGAAAGCTTTCTTATAAGTAGAAAGTAGTAATGGTGGTAAAATGTTTGTTTATCAATGATGTGGGTTGTTTTTTGAGATAAGGGGACGTTGTGTACTTACCGTGGGTATAGAATACGTGGCGTCATTGTTTGTGTAAATATCTTAATAGTACGAGTACACTGTACTTTGTCAAAGTTACTTTACTTGTGGAGTTAGTAGTACTGTGATGCACGAACACATATAGAGAGCAGACCTAAGAAAAGCCAAAAGATGGTGGGTGAGTGGTGTTAGCTAACGCTCATTATGGAACAGGAATTTGGTGATGCGGCAACATGGCAAGAGCAAGGGAACCTCACAAGACCCTTCTTCTCGCGCGGCATGAAGGCGGGGTAAGGGTCTGGCTACGCGAATCTAGAAAGTACATGAGTCTCGTGACTTTCGACAACCGTTGCTACATTTGTATGCAAAATATAACTCAACTCAAGCACAGAACTAGTGTGCTGTTGCAACGACCTGCTGTTATGTCTGATATTCAAGATTATTTGAACATTCTCGTCGTTTGCGCTTCGGAGTCGGAGCTGCAGGCTGCGATAGCAGTTCTAGAGAACGGAACAAACAGCAAGTTTGAAAACAAATACACACATCTCACCGATCTCAGCAGACTCAACGTCAGAGTGTGTAAAGGATGGAATTCTACAGAAACGAAGGTGGGCGTGGTCGCGCAAACCGATGTGGGAGGGACCGAGAGTCAAGTGTTGCTTTCCAATCTCGCCAAGTACTTCACGGCTACCGTAGTGGTGATGACTGGGATCTGCGCAGGAGAGGAGAACGAACATGGTCACGTGGAGCACGGTTGTGTGTTCATCGCCAAACGAACGACAGCAGAGATGGGAGGGAAGGTGGAAGAAGGCGGGGATTTCCAGGCTAGAGCACACTACTGTGAGCTCGACAAAGGTATTCTTGCGTCAGTCAATGAATTGGTTCACGCGGATTCCGAAGTCTGGTTGAAGTACATTCCAGAGAACGCCGTTCGTCCGAGCCCTCGCTATCTTCAACAACTCATCCTAGACTTTGCAATCAAGAGTGGGCAGAACGGCATTAGCAAGAGAGAACTACTGGACAAGATGGTGGACAAGAAATTACCAGGAATGGCTACAATGAGTGATACTAGGATACGTGTCACTTATGATGAAATTCTGGACACAATGATAAAATCGTCATCTGCTTGGGTTAGTGCATCTCCAACAGCGAAATATAGGTACATTGCTACTGACGAAGGAAATGGATATGAATCCAATGAAGCTAGTTTTCCGCGTGAAGATGAGATCCTAGCCATTGTCGATTCCATGCTCTCGTTGCCACACGAGCATATGAACCTGAAGGCAGAGTTGAGTGCTTACAAAAAGCGCGTGGCCGACCGAAAAGTGAGGGTAGTAGACATGGAAGCTTACTCATTTATGAAACAAGCCATTGAGAGCTTTAGAAGAAAGGGGGTACCAGGCAAAGCAGTTGTCATGAAAGGCATCTCTGACTATGGCTCTAATGCCAGCAAAGGAGACTATTTTCATGTGTATGCTGCCAGTACTTCTGCTGCCTTTCTAAGGCACTTGATGACAGTAAAACGACATCTTTTTGGTAAATAATTTATTTTAATACTCTGATTGGTTAGCACACGCCTTAATGTTACCTGTAATTAGTTGATGAGGAATCTCGAAAGGCAGAAAGTCAATTTGAGCAATCTCGACAAGGTCAGTGAACGTTATTGTAGATAGTGTAGGTGTAGTGGAGAACTTTAATAACGAGCTTGTGACACTTTCTGTAGAGTTTCTGATTGGCGTAAGGATATTTAACTTAATCAGTCAATGCTAAAGTGTGTGGGATGTACGTAGCAGGTATAGCTGTTGGCAAATCGTGGTATTCATAGTCTTGAGTCGGCCAGGAGCGTAAAGTGACCTCTAAAAATTGGGAGACTCACTTCACGTACTACAGGGAACGCCCACTTTAATGGACAAGCCCACTTTATTGGAATTTAATTTAGTGATACGGTAGAAACATTGGGCAGATCCAGACTGTACAAAGGTAATGTATATATTATATACAGCTTTGTTTTCACACGTAGTTACAGTCCACAATATTTAGAACCACACCTACAAATGATGGGAGGCTATAGCCCGGCCTATCCCATGCCATGCTGCGCCGCTCTGTCGTCTGGTGTAATTTTTTACTAGGCAGTTATTTATATAGAGTTAACTTAGACATTATGTAGCGTTAGCACAAGAGGCTTTATTGGAATTGTAAGTATATCAATAAATGCAAAACATTTTGTTACTATTTTAATTAATTTTTAATTAAGCGACGGATACTACTTAGTACTTGCATTGCACGATGCTTTGACGTTTAATAATATTATAATTAAAACTACAATTATTATAATTGCTTAACTGAATGTTTAAAAGAATTTTCACAATTAGGGAATGAGGCAACGTCTAGTCGGAGTTTTGCATCACGAGAATCTTCACAACACAAAGCAAAGAGACAGCGGACAGGTTCGACAATTTATTGGATCCGTATACGCCAATGACTATAATACGTTGTCGTTTATAGCACATTTTTCGGTTGAACTGGAAAAAAGAAATTTTCCTTATATTTGTGGTCGAGACGCAGTTATCGCCGATATATCACATTATTTCTGGGAAGGAGATCATGAAATTGGAGAGAATATCAACATTAGTGTTTTTCGTTTGGTGGTAACAAACAGTTAATGTTAATAATAGCAGCTCCATGCATGTGCTTGACTATTGTTCTATTTGTGTGTAGTGCATTTGTGCTCAAGGGGGAGCGGGCAAGTCATGTGTAGCAGCCAACTATGCAAAGAGTTCCAGAAACTCGTATGAAGGAGGAGTTTTCTATATCAGCTCAAGAACAAGCGCATCCATACGACATTCTCTTTACAAATATGTAAAACAACGAACAAATAATTGTTTAAAAATGTGTTATTAAAATTGTATTTGTAATAGATGGTTCTTCTAAGTTGTAAGAAAGATGATGTTGCAAGTCAATCATTGGAAGAAATGAATGCGCGCTTTTTAGATCTCGTCAGTCAACGTGGAGACAATGCTTTGTTGATCTACGACAGCAGTGATGATTTAGACGTCATCAAACATATTGTCTCTTCTTGCAACAGGAAAGTGCACGTTATCATTACGACGAGATGCAGAGATCACGAGCTGATGCGAGAAGGCAATGTGATTCAACTCCCAGAGTTGAATGAAGACGCAGCCGTCGAGTGTTTCTACCGTTGGGCTGGTAAATGCAACGATGACGGGAAGATGTCAGAAAAGGAATACAAGGAGATCAAAGGTATAGTGACCGATGGACAAGTGAAGCTATTGCCACTGGCCATTCGACGTGTTGCAACATTGACGAAGAAAACAGGGGTTACTTACAGGGAGATGAGAGAAAAAGTGTCATTGAAGAAAGAGAGCGTTTGTTATCCAGTCGATAATCTAGAGGACATATTACGTGGTTGGGGACTACAGCATCTACAGCACAAGTTAACGAGTTTGGGTATTGCACGGATCGACCAAATTCTAGATGCCGACGTCGCCACACTGGCCAAGTCGTGCGACATTTGTACGAGTGATGAAGAGAAGCTGAAGAATATGAAGGAAAGACTTAAAGTCGACAGAGAAGCACCGATGCAATGGGATCTCGATCTAGAGGAAGTGGCAAGAAGGTCCAAAGATGCAGAGAAAATTCTCAGATTTACTTCTCTGATGGACACGAGCGCCATTCCTACTGATGTTCTTCGTGCTGCTGTAATGCGGGACGGAGAGTCGACGATCGGAAGAAATGAATTTGAAGTCTCTCTGCATTTGCTGTGCGACGACTTTTCTCTGCTCACATTGAATGACGAGGAACGCACGTGTGACATTCATGCGCTCGTTCAGCAGTCTGTTGTAAGCCACATGAAGAGAAGAGACAAATTCCTACCTTTTCTCGTTTGTTTGACAAAGTGTATGCAAGACATGTTACCAAATTCTGGTGTCGCTATGCAACGCAACCTCAACAACAGCAAGTTGATTGCATTGGCTCCACACGTTTACAGCGTTTGTGATCACATCTTGAAGTCGACATGTATACAGCAAGAATGTCTAAAGATCTTGAAGTTTTCTTGTTGGTTGGCAACACATTTGCACGACATTCCAACAGCCAAACACTTATCAGAAGAGATATTGAAAATTCGTCGTGGACTCGGCACTTGCAGTATGAACGATGCAATTGAAATGAGCATCAGTGAGTATAACTTAACATATAATTACAGTTTAGCTTTTGCAATTTAATATTTTAGGTTTGACTTTTGTTGGTGATGCGTACAATCTAATGAGTAGACCTGACATGGGGAAGCCATACTTTGAAGAAGCCGTACAAGTGTTGCAAGCATTGGGCCACAACAGTTCTCTTCCTATGGAATATGGTGCTGGTAAGATGATATTGAAATTTTGGGTTAGAAAGTTTTGTTTAAAGCAATTATAGGTTGGTATCTCGAGGCTAGATGTTTAGTACGGAGGAAAGGAAACTTCTAGTCACTCTAATTGCCATTCAGGATTTCGTAAGCGACGGGAAATTGTTGGCGCTGCAATCAGCTTGCAGAAATTTTAATTTTAAAAAACGATGTCTTAAAAAGTAAGCTTGAGTTGTCACACTGTAAACAAATCATCGCTAGTTTTTATTATATTCTTTCCGTGATCACCGATGCATTCTAACCTGTATCGAATCAAACTAAGATCACCAGTGTTTGGTGTTAAAGTTAAGACGTGTTTGATTGCTTAGTGTGATCACTCTCGAGATGTGGAACTCTCGTGGCCATCACGTTCTTTCTTTGACGTTAGCATGGCATGGTAGTGACAAAACGCTCTTTTTTTTACTCGCTAACAGTTTGGTAATGGTGCCATAAGACTAACTATAGGTCATGTATATGTACTATAGTTTACAATCTCTACTTCCTTTTTCCATGTCAACAACAGTCATCACATTATATTTATATATAATACATTGAAATGAGATGAATTTTTGTTTTGTACTCGTACATGTGAGGTTTCACAATATTTACCATTTCTAACTACTCGAGACGTAATTGTTGCAAGATCAATGTAATAAACGACTCAGTTAGGAAAGTGCCAATGTTACATGTTCTACACTATGGATAGTTGTATTTCTGTTAATTGAGCCATGTCCACAATTGCAACTGGATCGTGATGCGATCGCGATAGATCATCCGATCCACATCGGGAGATGGATTCGATTTACATCGGATCGCGATCACTTGAATTTAGTTAGAAATAGTGGGCGCTACCTTTACTTACGTCGCTGTATCAATTACTATCAACGCTTTGCACAAGCAAAGAAACCACACCTACACATCGCTCATTAGTTACGTGATACCGAAAAGAGATGTGTGACGTAGAGACATGTGACATAATATGTAATCGTGATTGGTCAGTAGACGGTGCTGTGTTTGACTGCGTAGATTTGACTGGGGAGCGGTAGCGAGTTGGAGTTACGTTGCTATGCTCTAATTAATCAGTATATTTAGATAGAATTAGACGGCATGGTCAGTTGTTTGTGCAGTTAACAGCCTTCTCTCATAAGGTACTCCGTCTGCCTTTACAAAGTGTGTGACAATGTGAAAATCGTTTGCAAAGTGCATTGGTGACACGCACGCTATCCCGATAGGATAGCAATCCTTAGTCTAGTGTGGACACGGTCTAAGTGACATAAATTAAGTAGATCACACTACAAAGTATGCTTAAATTGATATTAACTTTCATAAATTATCTGTAAGAATGGTCGACAGATCTTAATCCAGTTGTGTTATTTATCTGCTTTTGTATAACTTATTGTTGTGCTATACTTCTATATTTATTTGCCACGTTTTTATTACAGCTCTACAACGTTTAGCAAGTTGCTACAGGCAAATGAAAAACTTTAAAGACGCAGAGCGACTGTTTACAAAAGAGTTGAACTGGAGGAAAGAACTGGGAAGAGATGATGGAAGCCTTTTGACTGGTATGCGTTTTGTTCGTCTGCTAGATTTTGATTTCTGACTAATTTAACGTAACACACATAACAATTTGCTGCATGCTTAATAAAGTGAAATATTGTTAGCAGCATTTACATCTGCACCTCAATTTTTTTGTTACTTCGTTTTCTTCCCTAAACTAATTTGTGCATTAATTTATATGTACAACTCTACTCTACAGGTATATTGAGGTCACACAAATAGAATTTCTTGATACTCGTATTCGTCTGTCTTACTTTGAGATTAGCCAAAGTGAAAATAGAAACTGATGTGGGCATGCGTATTGATATTGATAAAATAATAGGCTACATAAATCCATAGTCAATGCATGAGTGCGTATTAATGGCTTCTCAAATGTTAACAGTAATGGGTCCATCGGCTACTTCCTCGTTGTTACAGTGGCTCAGGTAGGCTTTGGGGCATAGGAAAACACATTTATCTATAGAGGCGCCATTTTATAAATAGTTGTAGGCATATCGCACACTAAAATATATCACTTTTAACTTTTTCAAGTTTTAAAAATTTAGCACTTTGGGTAATTTGATTAACGAAGAAGTCAATCTGCATGCTTCAACGTTTAAGATGAATCTACTGTTTATACAGAAGAGAGCTAATTTAAAGGTTAAATAAATTTTAAATCTATTTTAGATAGAAGCTACTTGCAATGATTACTGCTTCGTAGTTCTATTTGAAGAGACCCTTGATCAAGTTTCACTTATTACTAGAAATGTATAAGTGTATTTTAGAGAACGCTATCTGGAAGTCTATATGGACATCCAACAATGTACATTGTAAAAGCAATAGACAAAGAAATGTGGAATCTATAGCACTGGAGTAAACCAGAAGTTTGACCGAATCTTATAGTATACAGCTACAGTATTGCGATTTAAAAGTTAGAAGTTAGGAATGAGGAAAAACTGCATGTACCAATATAATAGTACATCTCTATATAGAGTTAGTTACGGATCTCTACGAGATCAATTTACTGTCTATAGAAAAGTATTAATCAATAATTTCAACTCAACTCTACTCCATCTAGAAGTTACTCACAATGAATATTGCTTCGTAGCATTCATTTGAAGCGACGTTCGACGTATGTTGACGTACATGCGGCAGATATATGGGCACGTTTTACTCTTCTTTCTCAAGCAACTGAGAATTTTTGCGCAATTGTCAGCATTTTTATCTTTGTAGTAGAATGGAAGCGCATGGTTTTCGTTAGAGGAATGATGTCATACCCAGGGGCGTATCGTGATCTCTAGAAATTGGGGGTCTGTGGACTTTTTGTGATCCTTCGTGCGAATAAGATCCAAACAACTTCTGACGAATGGGATCCGAGCTGTTTATCGCTATTGCGACTATTGATGGTTTCAGCAATGTCTTCCCCGACATATCTACATTGAATATCTCAGTTGCAGCGTTTCACTTCTAGCAGAACTCGCATCGTTCGCATTTACATTGCCTATACGAGTAGATACGACCCAAAACAACCTGCTCATCACTCTGTAAACACAATGAATGAGTAACTTTGAACAATTGTAAGATGTCACAACAAGTTTGGATTCGTTGTGTTGCTTCCTTCAATTCCTACAGATCGGATCCCTTTCGTCAGGCATTGCTTGGATCCCATTCGCACGAAGAATAAAAATTATGCACACGTACAGTGTACGGCCTAGACTTCACAATGCTACAAGACACGTCCACTTTTTTGGCTTCTAATTGACTGATACTGTAGAATCAGTGGCAGATCCAGACTGGAAAAAAGGGTGGTGTATGTACTCTAGACAGCTTTAGTCTTCACACGTATGTACAGTCCTCAAGTTTTATGACCACGTCAACAAAGAATTGGGTTCTAGCCATGGGCGCGCTTCTTTCACCTAATCAAAGCTTATCCAGATTATATGGATGACTAATCTAGATTAATCGGATTAGGTAGACGGATGAGACACTGATCGAAGCAAAGAAGCGTCTTGGATAAGATAAATAAGCATGTGCACTGAGTCTACCAAGCCAAGATGGATATGCCGTGTGGAAATGAGTCTCGACCTGTCAGCGCTTTGACTAATTTCTTCCTGCTTATGTCGAGAATGGCTTCTCTGCTAAATCGACCGGGGGGACTGAGCATGCGCAAAGCTTAGCTATTCCGTAAAATTCGTGTATCGCCTGGATTAGCTGGATGAGCTGGATTAGCTAATCCAGCATCTCCGAGGAGATGAAAGAAATGCACATAAAGCTCATCCATGTAATTTTTAATTTGAGTACAACGATAGAATATACCAGTATTTCTCTATTTGAAACCTCTTAATTAATTAAGGAAGAACTGATTGCAGAGTATTAACAAATGTAGGAAATTGAAATATTAGCACATGATGAGAACATAAAGGAAAGCTTGAGATAGAATATACCGTATTCGCCCGTAATGACGCCCATACCAAGTAACGCCCATGCCCGTATATAAGCCCATGTGCGACAGGTCAGAACTTTCAGCCCGAAAAACGCCCATGCCCAACTATACGCCCATGCCCAAGTATAAGCCCAGGATACGCATGTGCAGACAAAAAATGGGTCCGCAGAACATTCGTCTTCGTCTGTGTGCGTTTGATGAGCTGGTGTCAATGTTGAGTGAAAGTGCTTGCCGCTAGACTCATGTCTTCGTTGCAATTACCGACCCTGATGCTCTTGACGGGCTTCAGGCCGACCACGTGTGTCTAGTGTTTAGTTCGTGCGTGAATGTTGATGCTGAATGGATACCAGTATCTTAGATCTTGCAAATGGATAATTGCAAGCATTTGTGGTATTTCTGTCTTCACGTATTTAGATGATGACTGGCCAGGTCGACGACAGCATTTAGTGACCTAGTGACCATGTATACGCCTAATAACGCCCATGCCCTAGTATACGGCCAGAAAAAAGTGTTTCGTTTCTATACGCCCAGGGCGTTATTACGGACGAATACGGTAGTACATCAATGATAAAAAGAGATTGAACTATAAACGCGGTGAAAGAGAAGGCAAACAAGATAATTAGTCAATAGTATCGTTAGAAATGAAAGAATCTAGATTATATTAATTTACACAAAATTGAATATTATGATTGTTTTGTAGTGCTAAATAACCTTGCTCTCACATATCAAGAAGGGGGAAAATACGACGAGGCGGTAAATACATACGAAGAGTTGCTCAAGTTGAAAAGGCGATGCAATGACGGAAATCTAGTGGGAATGTCTACGAGTACGTCATAAAAAGATGCAGCGATTTTCGCTTTCTTAATTGTTCATGTTGGGATATCTGAAAGATGGAAATTATAAGTCGATGTTTTCTATTTTAGCTCTCATCAATCTTGGTTACTGTTACGCAGAGAGCGGGAAACTTGAGAAAAGTTTGATTTTAATTGAGGAGGCAGTCACAATCAGCCGATCATGCTACTCATCTTCTCATCCCTCCTTGGCAGTTGGTAAGAAATCGTGCGTCATAAAAGATAAAAATACATATTTATTAATATTATCATGTTTACCTAGCTATATCTCACCTTTCCTCTACGTACGACTTACTTGACAGAAAAGATGAAGCTTGGACATTGGCAAGAGAAGCGTTGGATATTGCAAGCGTATCATTACCGTCATCACATCCTCAATTGGCCGTGTGTGAGTACAGTAGTCTAGACTTTCTTTCTATCGTAATGATATGAAGACCGCGCTCACTGATCCAACGTACATCACGTGATCATTTTCGTCCAACGAGATACCTCAAAACTAACCAGTAACTACAGTTAGACTCTTAATTTTCCATGTCCAAATTTAAGTTATGAGCCTGCAACCGCAACGTTTGCAAGATTTTAATCATGATACATTATCTAAAATATTGTCTCGTAAGCATTTGTGTTTTAGTACTGTCTCCTAAGTGTTTATGTATTTCTTATCAACTACTGCTGCTTAAAACTTTTTAATTTAACAGATATGAACGTTGTTGGTAATTGTTGTCGTTCACGAAGACTCTATAATGAAGCCATATCGTGGCATGAGAAAGCTAGACAATTGCTGCAACAACAGGATCAATCACCTCGACGAGACGAATACTTTGCCAGAAGTTAGTTTACATTTCGTTTTCAACGTGAGGTTAGATTGCTTGAAATCGAATTAATAATTAGATTTATATTACTTGTCTCGAGACCATGACGAGATAGGATGTTATGAAGAAGCTATAAAGCTGTGTTTGGAAGCCATAGAAATGATACAAGAGAGTCATTCTCCAGATCTACTTTATATTGCAATTTGTAAGTTAATTGATTATCAATCCTCGTCACATCAGCTGGTTGTAATGTGAATGTGTGTAGATACGATGAGGTTGGGTTCGTATGAAATGAAGGCCTCAAGACTTGAAGCGTCTATAACCCATTTGCAATCTTCCTTATCATTTTTGCAAGACACACTACCTACTAGTCATCACACCGCAGATTGTGCGTTGATCTCTTTTCGTCGTTCGTTTTCTGATTGTATGTGTGCAGGTCATTTTTACCTTGCTACGTCGTTTCTTGCTATGAAAGAAGCGTCCCAATCCAGTCTACATGTAGAGAAATGTCTTGAGATACGAAAGACGATTTTTCCAGTTGGTCACAGCAAAATAGGGGAAGGTGAGAATCATGTCACACTTTCATTCTTTAACTAATAAATCTATTAAACGATCACTCTTTCTTTCTATTTTGTTTCTAGCCGAGTGTCTCAAAGAACAAATTAAAGAGCTGAATGAAAATGCAAGTGACTGACATGATATTCTTACTTTTCTGGTTATAATTATGTGTTACGGTTTGCTTGTGCATGTTCCTATTAATATTGATGGGATTGGTTTGCATGTCGCACAAACTCTCTAGGTATGGATAGGATTGCATGGAGCTTGCTCCTTGTCAATATCGTAGCCAACAGTTTGTACACCGTTGCACTCTGATGTTTTAGTGATAATATGATATGCATGTTCACTATGATGTTACACTGGTAGTTCAGACCCGGAAGTCTATGCCTGGGTTCACTCATAATGGGTGGGTCATGGCTAGCGCGCACTAGTTTGCCGTCAACTGCTCATGACTCTTTTAGAAACGTGTAAGGTATTACCATTGTTGTGGACCATATCTCTCCTCTCCGAAGCAGCTGACTGCTAGGCCTGAGTCTCACAGTTCCAACGCACTCACACCAATTCATCAGAATTCGACGACAGACTGAGGCCATCATCATTCTGCTCAACAGCATTGCAGGAGGTGTAGCAGGCGAGATGGGGAAGGGGACTGGGCGGGCCTGGGCATCCCCAACTTTGAGCACAAACTCAATCTTTTATGCAACCAGTACCCTTGTAGTCTTTTTATGCCTCGCCCACTCCCACCAACTTGTGAGTCGCTCTATCGCTCCTGAGTACAGTACTTTACTGCACCACAGGTAAGCACCACGCGATAGCCTTGAATTCCAAATCTTGCAGCACCAAACGAGGGCACTAAAAGTCGGTTCGGACGGGAATGAGAGTTCAATAATTATATTTGGCCTATAGCGTTGCATGTCACGTTAGACGGATAAAGTGTAGCTATACTTCTAATCAGACTGCTGTAATTACCCGAGGCCCGGATATCTGGGCTAAGGGTATAGTACAGTCGTCCAACGTGCGACCGTGTACAACCGTATTTATACTCGATTAGCGCAGATGCAAATGAAGGAATTCCGACCAATTGTCATTGTACCGACCAATAGACGAACGTGATGTCATCATAAGGCTCCACCTCTCTTTGTTTGGTAGCTGCTAACGAGAATTCGGCTATTGGCGTCTGTCCAGTAAGGTGTTTAGTCCATAGCTTTACGGGTTTACAAACAACGCCTAAAGTCTACCTTTGCACATGCAAGTTTTTCAAGAACGAGGCGTCTAGAGAGCGAAGGTGGTGGATAGGTGTTATGCGGTACGTGTAGCTGTACCTGACGGTCACTGGTAACATTTTGCTTGTTCTACAGTGTTCGTGCATAGTGGTTCTGCAGTCTGACAGCTTGAATTTTCGGTGTGGGTAGCTAAGCGGCCGCTGTGTTGTTGCAACCACCACTAGTGTCGTCTTCAACAGAAATTTAGCGCTCCACTGGAATATGCGAAGGGGAACGTGCATTGTCCATGACAGCGCGTCTGCACGTTTGTCGGACGAAGGGACTGACCTCTAAGTACGCTAGTGCGTCCCTATTCATTTTTGTTACGGTATCCATGCGAACAGAGAGCCTAATCTACATTTGCACGTGCATGTTTTCCCATATTAATGTTTTGTTTTGGCTGTGGCAGATCTGGGGTCATCTCTATACGACAACCTGTCGTTATTTAGCTATTAACCGGTTAGAAGGTGATGGCTGTGTAATACGGTAGGCGTAACCACCACGGGAGGGAATGTCAATGGTGTAAAAGTCATGAGCATTTGTGCCTTCTGATCTTCAACTGCTTTATACATACTGTACACATGTCTTAGCATGTGGTGTGCATGTACACCATATGGCTAGCCGAGGTTTTTAGCACTGCAGTACTTCTCTATTCATTTAGCTAAAATGTTCGCGCCATCCACTCCCTTTCGACTTCCGGACGACGGAAAGGGTCTGGTGAATTGCTTTGAAAGTGTCGTTTGCCGCACTCAATTACTCCCCTTTTAGATTCCGGGAGAATAAAGATATCTTTAGTGGTCGACATACATCACCGTCGACGCGGAGGTCACTGGTGAAACCCCGTGAAACCAGACCCTTTCCCCGTCCGAAGTCGAAGTGAGAAGAGGCATATAGGAAGGCTACATGAAGTACTCTCGCGGTGTAACACTCCCAAACTCGGCAAAGACTACTACTAGTCCACACTTAAATGCCAGTCGAGAGAAATACACAATCACGATAATATAGATATGCTGCCAGTTTACTACTCTGTCACATTATAAAGTCTCGACGTGACGGTTTGCATCTCCTTTCTGCATATTCCAAATCGTCGACATTACAGCCACTAAAAGCGATAGACAGACTCCTAATTCCGCACGAACCACGTGGCCAACAGATTCCAGCGCAACGCCTACCGTCCGCTAGACTAAAATGTGACGCGTTTATTTCCACTGTAGCAAATACAATTTGAAAGCAAGTCATAGCCAACAGCTGCCAATCTACAAGTGTCATCTACCCAATAATCTACAACAACTTGACCAGAAAGCACGACGACAACAACAGTCACACAACAAGCAAGATGATTGACGAGCAGCACAAACTAATAATCATCTGATTCTCATTAGTGAGAAACTGCTGGTGGAAATTCGCCAATCTCACCTTGTTTCGTCACAGGGGATCCATTCAGACTGTATGAAATCCGCAGCCTCATCCTCAACTGTTGCTACAAAAATAATAAATATTAATTACAAGACAAGCAACAAAGCACACAATCTGTGACTCATTAAAAGACAGTCGAACCTTGCTAATTGAAATCCTCGCTAATCCAAATTACCATTGGCGTCCTTGCCTTGCGTACACAGATCCTATTGGGTACGTTATAGTTACAGTAGAACCCCACTAATCTGAACAGCCCGTGCCAAGCCTTGATTCGGATTTGCACGGTTTAGGATTGGCGAGGTTCGACTATATCTAGTCTCTAGCAAATGCGAGTATCTGACAATCTTAAATCATGGCTGTCACATTATTTAGAAGTACAAGAACAGAAAAATGCATTCTTGCAATGCACATATTTAGCAATCGGTTTCAAGCAGTGTTCAATTTCAAGTGCTTCAACGTAAATATCTCAGAACAGCTGCGCTTAAACGAATTGAGACTTATACACAGATACATAGAGAAAACAGACTAAGTGGATACGATACAAATCTGAATAAAAATCTGAATACAAATCTGAATCACATGCTTTCTAACGCCCAATTCTTTGTTCACTCCTACGTTTTAATTAAAGGAGCATTGTCCAGATTATACCCATGCTCGAAGACACACCCTTTTAGTGTACGAGATAGACGGAAACGGGAGTCAAGAAATAGAGTGCCGTGCGTTCTGCTAGGCCGTTCACTAAATACAGAATCTGAATGTGTAGATATGCGGATTGTATCAGTATTCTAGCTAGTGTTAGATGTAGTCATAAAGTAGTTTATGTCTACCATTATTGTTGCCTAGGCGCTATGGATATGTGAAGATTGAACGACAGTCAATGTGAAAGCATTCTTTTTTCAGCTGTAGAGCCTCAGTGTAGAAACGTTGTCACGGCCCATGCAGTACTGCTTCCACTCGCGCGCCATTGCCGAATACAATATTTCCACCATTTCCGTCCTGAATGTAATCTGCACGGCTTTTTCACACGTTTTCACTTGCAGAATCAGTAAAATAAGCTGTCTCTGGCGATTGCTGTTTGCACACGACCCACACTCGCGTTACCGTATTCGCCGGTAATAACGCCCTGAACGTATAGAAACGAAACACTTTTTTCTGGGCGTATACTAGGGCATGGGCGTTATTTTGGTCCTAGGCGCATACATGGTCACTAGGTCACTAAATGCTGTCGTCGACCTGGCCAGTCATCATCTAAATACGTGAAGACAGAAATACCACAAATGCTTGCAATTATCCATTTGCAAGATCTAAGATACTGGTATCCATTCAGCATCAACATTCACGCACGAACTAAACACTAGACACACGTGGTCGGCCTGAAGCCCGTCAAGAGCATCAGGGTCGGTAATTGCAACGAAGACATGAGTATAGCGGCAAGCACTTTCACTCAACATTGACACCAGCTCATCAAACGCACACAGACGGAGACGAATGTTCTGCGGACCCATTTTTTGTCTGCACATGCGTATCCTGGGCTTATACTTGGGCATGGGCGTATAGTTGGGCATGGGCGTTTTTCGGGCTGAAAGTTCTGACCTGTCGCACATGGGCTTATATACAGGCATGGGCGTTATTTCGGTATGGGCGTTATTACGGGCGAATACGGTATGTTACGAGTCCCAGCCCAAAATTGTGTGCGGTAAGAATGTACAGTTTGTGGTTGGGTATCACATCCTACTAGTTTTAGTTTGTACTAAGTTTCTCTGATTTGGAGATTTTGATTTCAATCCGGTATCCGAGGCACCAGTACGCATAGCATCTAGACAGTGCTCCTTTAGATGTAAATAACTTGAATATTTTGTTGTCACACCTTTAGGTGTTGTGACCATACAGTTGACATACCAAAGAACTATAGTGATCATAATCAAGGCAATTTCCTTGCATTCCCTGTTTAAAATATGTAACTTGTGGCATCCAATATTAGAAATCAATTACAGAGAAAGAAAACTATTTGTTGCAAACAACAAACATGCTAAAACAAAACTCAAGAAAGGCCAAGTTAGTGATAAATGCCTGATTGATCTTCTAATTCATACTACTATATCGTGAAATCTATTTTTTGCAGTATCACAACATTCCCTGCTTACGTATAACTATTCAGCCATTTTAAGAACTACACCATCAAGTTGTGCACATGACGATAATACAAATAGTCTTCCTCCTACCTTCTAATGAATATGTCTCGATCCTTTAAACAATCAACAACGGTGCTCCTGTGCCTTTGAACAGATGTATGATCCGTGTGATCTGTTTTAGAAGAGTGTTCAAAGCTACATATCTAAACAAATACAGTAGACATGATCACAACAATTGTCATTTTGATACGCTAACACATAATACACAAAATGCAGAGCTTTAAACAGATAGCAACAACGGTCTAAGACAAACAGGCAAAACAGCATACATACTGAAAAATGCATACGTACCTAACACAAATACAGATGCATGTGGATGCATAAACCCATGCAAGCCGTACAAACACACACACACACACACACACACACACACACACACACACACACACACACACACGTGTGCACCGCACAATAACAATAAGAATCAAGGACTACCTGAAATTCTTGTCTGTATTGAGTAGAAAACGTCCAACAATGTTCACTGTCAATACCTACATAATAAGTAACTCTATGGAATGCATCGATCAATACAAGACAAGAAACGACATACTTGCAGTCAACTCTCTGACTTGATATCCATGATAGTCAAAACAACTGCATACAGAATTGAGATTCCTACGTTCTTATTTAATTGTTTCAGTATTTGTAGCAACCTGTCAGCAACAATCAACAAATTAGAAAAAAAACACAAAAATAAACACTAACTGCCACATTGCAGCCATCACCCCATTGAATGCTACACATGCACACACACACACACACACACACACACACACACACACACACACCACCACCACCACCACCACCACTACCACCTCCACCACCTCCACCACCACCACCACTAGCACCACCACCACTAGCACCACCACCACTAGCACTACCACCACCACCATCCACCGAAAGGCATGATGGAAGATGACATTTAAGCCACAGATAATGCTGCACAGGGGTGTCTAAGCTGTTACTGTCTAAGTTGTCCTATTTGTGCGTTTAGCTCAGCGACTGCACGGAAGAGCCTGGCTTGCGAGGCTATATACTTGGTCACAATATTGACATAGAAGGAGGAGTCGGTCAGCCAAAACTGTCCGGAAGTGAAAAGGGGGAAGGGACTGGCTATGCTAGACGAGGACAACGGAGTTCTATTGCTGGAAAAGCGATTGAAGAAGGCCACAAAACAACAGAATCTAGAACATCCAACTAGCTGCAAGAATGTATAAATATACCTCATTCTTATACTTAATTAATTAATCTAGGCTTATATTTAATAACAGAGACAGTAGTACGTACAAGTTCTATGTTTTGCATTTAGTTGCAATTTGCCTATTTAATAGTACTGTAATTAATTAATTAATTAATGGCTTCTACACCAACGAGCATGCCAACATATACTTTTGATAATTATATATTATTTGTATATTATTTATATATTAATTACATATTATTTCTATATTATTACTATATAAAATTTATTGGTATTAATGCTATTGTAGGCGTGTCAAAAATTTTAAATTCCCGCATTTTCCACGCATTTTGATTCAGCTACAGTAGGTTGGCAGGTCTGCCTAGAACTTTGTAGTGCAATGTCATGAAAATAATGCATGCATGGCCGTTGGTCGTGAAGAGAGATCTGTCTAAAAGTTCCTCTTGTAAACTTTGAGTGGGTAAAAATTATTAAACTGAATACGTTGTTCTGATCACTTGATTTCAACAAACCTGGGTTAGTACTTTTAGCCAGTTGGCACCAATGTCCATTCTGTAGCCAGACATGACAATTCTTGGGCAACAGTCCTCAAAACCTTGCACCTCTGGTTGCACTTCATGTAAACAAATAAATTAATAAATTAGTAATAAATCAACAAAAAAGTGATAAATCAATAAATTAGTAATAAATCAACAAATTAGCAATAAATCAACAAATTAGTAATAAATCAATAAATTAGTAATAAATCAACAAATTAGTAATAAATCTATAAATTAGTGATAAATCAATAAATTAGTAATAAGTCAATAGATTAGTAATAAATCAATGAATTAGTAATAAATCAATAAATTAGTGATAAATCAATAAATTAGTGATAAATCAATAAATTAGTGATAAATCAATAAATTAGTAATAAATCAATAAATTAGTGATAAATCAATAAATTAGTGATAAATCAATAAATTAGTGATAAATCAATAAATTAGTGATAAATTAATAAATTAGTAGTAAATCAATAAATTAGTAATAAATCAATAAATTAGTAATAAATCAACAAATTAGTGATAAATCAATAAATTAGTAATAAATCAATAAATTAGTAATAAATCAATAAATCAGTAATAAAACAATAAATTAGTAATAAATCAATAAATTAGTAACAAATCAATAAATTAGTAACAAATCAATATATTAGTAATAAATCAATAAATTATTAATAAATCAATAAATTAGTGATAAATCAATAAATTAGTGATAAATCAATAAATTAGTGATAAATTAATAAATTAGTAGTAAATCAATAAATTAGTAATAAATCAATAAATTAGTAATAAATCAACAAATTAGTGATAAATCAATAAATTAGTAATAAATCAATAAATTAGTAATAAATCAATAAATCAGTAATAAAACAATAAATTAGTAATAAATCAATAAATTAGTGACAAATCAATAAATTAGTAACAAATCAATATATTAGTAATAAATCAATAAATTATTAATAAATCAATAAATCAGTAATAAAACAATAAATCAGTACTAAATCAATAAATTAGTGACAAATCAATAAATTAGTAATAAATCAATAAATTAGTAATAAATCAATAAATTAGTAATAAATCAATAAATTAGTAATAAATCAATAAATTAGTAATAAATCAATAAATTAGTAATAAATCAATAAATTAGTGATAAATTAATAAATTAGTAATAAATCAATAAATTAGTAATAAATCAATAAATTAGTAATAAATCAAAAAATTACAAATATATTAACTAGAGAGTAAACGTGATGGTGACAAACCTAGCTAAGCCAGACGTACAGTGCTACTTTACGTTATGGTAGTACGTGATAGTACTTTATGATGTACGTGAGTAATCCTGCATGAGCAAGAATGTCGTTCGTTGCATCGCTTGTTTCATTGTCACCGTCATCCAATACTCTCGAAGTAGTCAAAGGACTTTTACCTGCATATAATACAAACCATGCTAGCTATGTATCATCATTATCGTAAATGTATGCATCACCGCTGTATAGTCACAGTCGTCACGCCACTAGATGCCTGAGTGGCTTGAAGCCTCCACCCCGCCCTAGTCATTCCCGTATTTGATCACTTCGCCATGGATTGACAGTCCGGGGAATGGCGAGGGCGGCAGAGACTGGGTCGAGTCTATTACGAAAGCCGTACGCAAAGAGAGTGCCCGAACTGTGCAGAACATAATCCCGCGCTAATCAGTCTGTCTAGATAGAAATGTCGTCGTCAATCTCCTACTTGGTCTTTGGAGCTCCATTTCGTTGCGCTAATCTACATCGTTAGCGCGCTGTAGCGAGTGTACTTGCAAGAGCCAGAGAAAGACGACTAGACACGGTACGTTACAGCTAGCCAAATAGGTGAGTGCATTATGACCAGCGACATTTATTTGTAGCATTTTTCTATTTATCGAGCTTCCTGTATACAAAGAACTGCGTTCGTCATTGACTCTAGGCAAGCAGGTCAGAGTTTCTGTTTTGACTAGGTTTACAAGTGTCTCAGGGTCTCGGAACGTTTGAAAGACCACTTTCAAGGGCTTTACATCATTTTGTGAAGACTGAGCATGCGCTTGCTTATCTAAGTCTAGGCGTTGCACACTGCATGGGCGTCGGGTGGCCATCGGCTACATGGCATTACCACTCTCCTTTACTGACCTTTGCCAGTCGCCCATTTTGTATACTTCTGGTTAGGGGTAGGTAGAAGCCAACTTTATAATTTAATTAAAATTGCTGTGTATCTGTTTACCAGTAACTACATCCTGATGCGTGCACAAATACTTGAGTTTAAATGCTGCATTATTGAATTGGCCAGTTTTATGTATCTTTCTATTCGTTTGTTTGGCTCTTTGATTTTTGCAGATGCCTACCATTGGTATTGCATCCTTTAGTTGGCAACTTGCTGTGTAGATATCTATTTTGATTGTACAGTACTAACTTGTATTGTGCTGCAGTTGTGTCAACTATGTTCCCGAGCCAGAGGATTCAATGTTGCGGCGAACAGCTTTAGCGATTTACCAGAAGTTTGATTAAACTAGCCAGCTGATGCTATTGTTCTTGCAATTCAACTAACTGACATGGATCTTGTTCAAGTGATATTTACAACATGTGATGATCTGTAAGTAAAGAGCAGCATTGATGACAACAGTAACTATTTAATTAAATACAGACAGAGCTAAACTGTGTTACTCTTACTAAATCATAGTGGGGGAAAATGTCACTATGACACATTGTGTGTTTAGCACATTTCTTAACCCCAAATGAGTAAATTTTTAGCAAAGCAAGTTTCACTCAAGTTAACATAATTATTAATGCATCGCTTTCACACATGAGAGTTGCTTACAAATGTCTTTGGTTGAGGTTAAGACTTTGCCACCTTTGTGTACTGGTGTGCAGAGCTTGTATTATTTATGTGAATGAAATCAGTTTATTAAGCTATAGTTGAGATTTTTTGATAGGTACATCGAAGCAATTGTTTTGTCTACGCCTTTGGTTGTGCATTTGTAGTGGTTGACATTGTGTGTGAACGTTGCTTTTTGTTTAGATCTGTACAGCAGCAACTTGCATTCAAGTTAGGACGTCAACAGGTTTGTTTTGATCTGAATCCCAGCATGCCTAATAGCGACGACCTAACTGAGATTATGGAGAACATTCCACTGAATAACCACTTTTGTCTCTTACTAGAGAAGTAAGCAGTTCAAATGGTTGCTTATGTGTGTGCATGTGTGTGGGAGAGTGGAGTGTGTGTTGGGGAAGCAAGTGGGATGTGTGAGCCTGAGGACTGTGTGGTATTGAGGCTTGGGCGCGTAGGTGCGTGTGATTGTTGGCATGTAGAAGCTGCAAATGTAATCATTGCAAGCAGGTAGATGATGGTACCACATTTAATGGTTCCTTGCCATATGAAATTGTGGTTTGTTTTGGTATAGCTGGACATCATGGAGCCAAAGGTTCCTGAAGATATTTACAAGAGCCATCTCGAGACTCACAGTAATATGCTTGTGGTCTATCTCTATATTTTATAGTTAGTTAGATGACTTTATTGGAAGGATCGTCTTGTGGACCATCCAATGTTGATTCAGCCAACCAAAATCTTCCAGCATCATTTGTGAATGGATTTCTTAAATGTGCATTTGGTCGAGATAAGCTGTTAATGGATGATGGAAGTAAATGGATTTACAAGAACAAAGACCATGGTATGTTTTAGTAATTCACTTTTGTGTGAATAGCTACTGTAGGGATTATTTGGAAGTTGTACACACACACACACACACACACACACACACACACACACACACACACACACACACACACACACACACACACACACACACACACACACACACACACACACACACACACAAATGGACAAATGTTAAGCCCTCCACGTCATTCGACATCGACCATGGGGTCTGTTCCAAAGAAATCTCTCTCTGTCTCTAGAGACAGGGCCTCTATGTGCTACGTGGAGGCTTAAAGGCCAGCGCTACAATCCACCTGGAGCTTTGGCCAGAGTCATCCAGGAGCAGTGACTATGGCACAGCTCTGGGACTGGACAGCAAGGCCCACATGTACCCATGATGTTACTACCAAGCCAGCGGTCTTGTCCATTCCAGTCAAAGACCAGGTGCTCATTTATAATCCTGAGTTGAGAGAAGCAATTGTATGTAAGTTTCTTGCTTAAGCAAATTATGCCAAAGCTCACCATCACTGTGACTTGAACCTGCAACCTCGATGTTTTCATTCTCCGAATGCACTCTCTAAACAATTAAGCTACAGCACCATACACACACACACACACACACACACACACACACACACACACACACACACACACACACACACACTGTGCTCATGTGTTTGTGGTTACTATATCATCACCAGATATGTTTTTGTAGTCTTAGTCTTGCTTATGCGGCTCAGCGCTTGACGAAATCATTGAACTTCTGATTCCTGTTTTATGTGATGAAAAGTCTCTGATGGAATGTGTAGGCATGACAGCCTTAGCATTGGGCATGATCGGCGTATCAACCTGCCATGCTGAAATTACTGCGATGATTTTGCAAACTATGATGGAGAGATCAGAAGAAAAGCTGAAAGATCCATTTGCAAAATACCTGGCATTAGGAATAAGACTCACATACTTGGGTAAGTCGCTGTAATAGGTGTAACAACGTAATGTGGACAAGCTATGCTTATAATGATTAATGACAATGAACATTAATTTCAGAAAAGATGGTAATGGTTTAAGGAGAATTATTAATGGTTTCATGTTTATAATGTTCCATCTAGTACGTGCTCTAAATGATGTGTTTTGTAAAAGTTTTGCAACTGTAGCAAAACTTTAGTACCAAAGACTTTGCATGCACTGCACTGGAGTCCAAGGAACAATGACACCGTATTAGTACTCTATTACCGTGACTTGCAGAAAGTACTGTATGCAGTGGTAAGTAGTTTTTTGCAGATCTGCTGACAAACTTGAATTCCAGACGACAGATGAGTTGGTAGAACTCTGATGAAATTGTTTCATGACTAAATATTTGTTGTTTTTAGTATCTTCCTTTCTTGCCGGCAAGCAAGATGCTGCAGAGGTTGTGGTTGCATCTCTTGAAGTTGTTCCTGATCCTCTCTGAACATTGTCAAGGGTAATGGTAGAAGTGTGTGCATATCCAGGTGAGAACAACATATGGCAAACTGACAACAGCATTTTTTCGACTGAGTAGAAATATTAGGAGTCAGAATGATGTATTGAATAGAGTAGTTGTGTAGGTTTGCTGTTGATGTGGAAAGAGTGGTCGTACAATTGAGGTTACTATTTGATTTTATTGATTCTATTACAACTTTGCTTGATGGTTGGAACCGGCAATGTCTTGAAGGTTCAGAATCTGCTTCATACGTGTAACAAGCATTAGGAGACAGAAAAAGATCAGGAGAAAGAGTCAGGAAAACAAAAACAGGGTGAGACATGGATGCTTTAGTATTATCAAGAGTGATGGTACCCAGCAATGACATACACACACACACACATCCTTTTCTCATTTTCCTAAGCATAAAAATGATTACTGTACTTTGTGTTTCGTGATCTAGAGTCTGGTCATCAACATGGTAGTGGGTCTGGCACAGCGAACTCTGGAAGTGAAGCCACCACAAACCTGTTCAGGACGCTACTCATCAGGCGAAGGCTGTTCTTGGGATTGCTCTGATTGTGTGTGGAGAAGAGATCAGAGCTCAGATGGCCATGAGATATTTTAGCCATTTGGTAAGGCGACTTCTGTGTATAGATTTTGAGGCACTTAACCTAATGCTTACCTCTATGGCATACCTAATTCTAGTTCTTAGTTGTTTCTGTGATTATTCGTACCTGCAAGTCAATCATTGGTAACAGGTTGGTGTACAACAGAAAACGAGTTTCTGTTGATGATTTATTTTGCAAATGATTGAGATAACTAGATGCAAATTTGATATGCATGGCTTTCTGAGTTATCTCTATTTGGCTATACCAAGCATATCACATTACCACACAGCCAGGTTGGACAATTCTTAGGTTACAAGTACAAAAACATTTTGAGAAAATGATGGGTATGTAGGGATGGGTATGTACTTATGTCATTTATTCCCATCTGCTACATCACATTCACAACTGCTGCAAGCGATATAGGTAAAAAGAGTGTAATGTAGGAGATAGGCATAAATGACAAAAGTACATACCCATCCCTACATACCCATCATTTTCTCAAAATGTTTTTGGACTTGTTTCATATATTTTTGGACTTGTTTCATACATTTTTAGATGGAAATGACAGTTTAGTAAACGGAGTGCTTAGCATTTTGAACATGTGAGAATACTTTCATGTTCAAAACCCCAGGACAGACCACGTGGAGGTTGCACTCTCTGACCCGCCTCGCCCCCTCCCACCCTAGGCAACGAATTTCAGGCTGTAATTAGACGCTGCACATCCCAGTTTAGCTACGGTATTTCTTTTCAAGTGACCTTTAGCCTGGCTGACAAAAGTGAAATGTGAAATATGAAAGAATAGATCGGGTTTTTTACTTTTTTTACTTTCCAAAATTTTTTAAGTAGTGGCCAAGACCAGCCTCTGGTGCCACTTAGCGCCAGTAGCCCACCCTAGGGAGATACTAGTTAGAGTCGCAACTTCGTTGAATCGTTTACGAAAGCCGTAACGCAAAGGGAGTGCCCGCCCCGTGCAGATCCCGCGCTACATCAGTCAGTCTAGATAGAAATGTCCTAAAAGGTCCTTGGAGCTCCAATTCGCTGCGCTAATTTATATCGTTAGCGCGCTGTAGTGATTGTGCGTCTAGTCACGGTACGTGACAGCTAGCCAAATAGGTGAGTGCATTATGACCAACGAAATTTATTTGTAGCATTTTTCTATTTAGCGAACTTCCAGCGAAACCACTGCATACAAAGAACTGTGTGCGTTATGGACTTTAGACAAGCAGGTCAGAATTTCTGTGTCTCAGGGTCTTGGGACGTTTGAAAGACCACTTTCAAGCATGCTGAGGCTTTTTGGCATTGAAACACAGCATGGGCGTCAGAAGGGCATCGGCCAAACGTTCATATGGCATTACCACTTTCCTTTCTAGGTGACCTTTGTCAGTAGCCCATTTTGTATACTTCTGGCTAGGGGTAGGTATTCTATCATCTATGTTGCTGTGTGTCTGTTTACCAGTAACTACATTCTGATGCGTGCCCGAGTTTAAGTCTGCATTATCGAATTGGCCTGTATCTTTCTGTTCATTTGTTTGGCTTTTTTTAGTTTTTTTTTGTAGATGGCTACCATTGGTATGATTTGTTTGCATCGTTTAGTGTGTAGATATTTATTCTGATTGTACAGTACTAACTTGTATTGTGCTGCAGTTGTGTCAACTATGTTCCCGAGCCAGAGGATTCGATGTTGCTGCAAACAGCTTTAGGGATTTACCAGAAGTTTGATTAACCGGCCCAGCTGATGCTATGGTTCTTGAAATTCGACTAAATGACGTTGATCTTGTTCAAGAGATATTTACAACATGCGATGATCTGTAAGTAAAGAGCAGCATTGATGACAACAGTAACTGTTTAAATACAGACAGAGCTAAACTGTGTTACTCTTACTAAATAATAACTGCAACAAAATGTCACTATGTCACATTGTGTGTTTACCACATTTCTTAACCCCAAATGAGTACATTTTTTAACAAAGCAAATTTCACTCGAGTTAATTAACATAATTATTAATGCATCACTTTCACACATGAGAGTTGCTTACTAATGTTTTTGGTTGAGGTTAAGACTTTGCCACCTTTGTGTACTGGTGTGCAGAGCTTGTATTATTTATGTGAATGTAATCAGTTTACTAAGCTTTAGTTGAGATTTTGTTGATAGGTACATGTAAGCAATTTATTGTCTACACTTTTGGTTGTGCATTTGTAGTGGTTGGCATTGTGTGTGAATGTTGCTTTTTGTTTAGATCTGTACAGCAGCAACTTGTGTTCAAGTTAGGACATCAACAGATTTGTTTTGATCTGGATTCCAGCATGCCTAATAGGGACGACCTAACTGAGAGTATGGAGAACATTCCACTGAATAACCACTATTTGTCTCTTACTAGAGAAGTAAGCAGTTCAAATGGTTGCTTATGTGTGTGGGAGAGTGGTGTGTGTGTGGGGGGGGAAGCAAGTGGGATGTGTGAGCCTGAGGACTGTGTGGTATTGGGGCTTGGGCGTGTAGGTGCGTGTGATTGTTGGCATGTAGAAGCTGCAAATGTAATCATTGCAAGCAGGTAGATGATGGTACGTGTACCACTTTCAATGGTTCCTTGACGTATGACATTGTGGTTTGTTTTGGTACAGCTGGACATCATTGAGCCAAAGGTTTCTGAAGGTATTTACAAGAGCCATCTGGAGACTCATTGTAATATGCTTGTGGTCTATTTCTATATTTATAGTTAGTTAGATGAGTTTATTGGAAGGATCGTGTTATGGACCATCCAATGTTGATTCAGCCAAGCAAATCTTGCAGCATCATTTGTGAATGGATTTCTTAATTGTCCATTTGGTTGAGATAAGCTGTTAATGGATGATGGAAGTAAATGGATTTACAAGAACGAAGATCATGGTATGTTTTAGTAATTAACTTTAGTGTGAATAGGTGCTGTAGGGATTATTTGAAATTTGTACACACACACACACACACACACACACACACACACACACACACACACACACACACACACACACACACACACACACACACACACACACACACACACACAGACACACACACAAATGGACAAATGTTAAGCCCTCCACGTCATTCGACGTCGACCATAGGGTCTGTTCCCAAGAAAGCTTTCTCTGCCTCTAGAGACAGAGCGAGCCTCTATGCGCTACGTGGAGGCTTAAGGGCCAGCGCTACAATCCACCTGGAGCTTTGGCCAGAGTCATTCAGGAGCAGTGACTATGGCGCAGCTCTGGGACTGGACAGCAAGGCCCACATGTACCCATGATGTTCCCGCCAAGCCAGCGGTCTTGTCCATTCCAGTCAAAGACGAGGTACTCATTTATAATCCTGAGTTGATAGAGGCAATTGTGTGTAAGTTTGTTGCTTAAGCAAATTATGCCAAAGTTCACCATCACTGTGACTTGAATCTGTAACCTCGATGTTTCCATTGTCCTAATGCAGTCTCTAAACAATTAAGCTACAGCACCACACACACACACACACACACACACACACACACACACACACACACTTTGCTCATGTGTTTGTGGTTACTATATCATCACCAGGTATGTTTTTGTAGTCTTGGTCTTGCTTATGCTGGCTCAGCACGTGAAGAAATCATTGAACTTCTGCTTTCTGTTTTATGTGATGAAAAGTCTCTGATGGAATGGGTAGGCATGACAGCCTTAGCATTGGCATGATCGGCGCATCAACCTGCTATGCTGAAATTACAGCAATCATTTTGTAAACAATGATGGAGAAATCAGAAGAACAGCTGAAAGATCCATTTGCAAAATACCTGGCATTAGGACTAGGACTCACATACTTATGTAAGTAGCTGTGATAGGTGTAACAGCGTAATGTATACAAGCTATGCTTATTAATAATGATTAATGGCAATGAACATTAATTTCTGAAAGGATGGTAATGGTTTAAGGAGAATTATTAATGTTTAGATGTTTATAATATTCTATCTAGCACGTACTCTAAATGATGTGTTTTCTCAAAGTTTTGCAACTGTATTGTAAATTAGTACCAAAAACTTTGTGTCCACTGCACTGGAGTGCAAGGTATAATGACACTGTATAGTACTCTATTACAGTGACTTGCAGAAAGTATAGTATGCAGTGGTAAGTAGTTCCTTGCTGATCTGCCGACAAACTTGAATTCTCGACAACAGATGAGTTCGTAGAACTCTGATAAAATTATTTCATGTCTAAAAATTTGTTGTTTACAGTATCTTCTTTCTTGCAGGCAAGCAAGATGCTGCAGAGGTTGTGGTTGCATCTCTTGAAGTTGTTCCTGATTCTCTCAGAACATTGTCGAGGGTAATGGTAGAAGTGTGTACATATGCAGGTGACAACAAAATATGGCAAACTGGTAACAGCATTTTTCTACTGAATAGAAATATTAGGAGTCAGAATGATGTATTGAATAGAGTAGTTGGGTTAGGTTTGCTGTTGATGTGGAATGTGTAGTCGTACAATTGAGGTTGCTATTTGATTTTATTAATTCTATTACAAGTTTACTTGATGGTTAGGAACGGGCAATGTGTTGAAGGTTCAGAATCTGCTTCATACGTGTAGCGAGCATTAGAAGACAGAAAAAGATCAGGAGAAAGAGTCAGGAAAACAAACAGGGTGAGACATGGATACTTTAGTATTATCAAGAGTGATGGTACCCAGCAATGACATACACATACATCCTTTTCTCATTTTCCGAAGCGTAAAAATAATTGCTGTACTTTGTGTTTGGTGATCTAGAGTCTGGTCATCAACATGGTAGTGGTTCTGGTACAGCGAACTCTGGAAGTGAAGCCAGCACAAAACCTGTTAAGGACGCTACTCATCAGGCGATGGCTGTTCTTGGGATTGCTCTGATTGTGGGTGGAGAGGAGATAGGAGCTCACATCTCTTATCCCTTTGGTAAGGAGACTTCTGTGTATAGATTTTGAGGCGCTTAACCTAATACTTATCTCTATGGCATACCTAATTCTAGTTGTTAGTTATTTCTGTGATTAGTCCTAACTGCATGTCAATCATTGGCAACATGTTGGTGTAGAACAGAATATGAGTTTCTGTTGATGATTTATTTTGCAAATGATGGTGTGTGTGTGTGTGTGTGTGTGTGTGTGTGTGTGTGTGTGTGTGTGTCTGTCTGTCTGTCTGTCTCTCTTTCTGTCTGTTTCTGTGTCGGTCTGTGTGTGCACATCTGCATGTGCTTGCATATGTACTGTTGCCTTCAAGAGGTTACTGTTTGTAGGCAGTTGATGTTGTCGATCAAGCAGGTAAACCAAAGACCATCACCAGCTTTCCAATTCATTCGATTCCCATTTCATTGGCATATGGGGAGAAGGCCGAGGTAGCTACCGAAGAATGCAAGTTGCTTTTCTCATTTAGAATGTATCAAGTCGACTCATGGTTGTTGATATTGTTTAGATGTATCGCTGAGCCTAATTATGTAAGCATTGGTCATTTTGAAGAAAGTTTATGAATCATCTTAGATCTAGAGAGAATAATGCAACTCAGATAGACTGTATGTGTGAATTGTGCATATCAGTTGTGTGCATTTTGGCTTTGCTGGGATGCAGAGAATTGTAGTAGAAATAGTAGGATGATAAGTTTCTCTTGTGTACTGTATCAGTATACGTGCTGTTATCAATTGCACACAGTTTACTGGTCTTGCTTGCTCTCTAGAGCTCTAACCTGATAATGTTTGCATCATTGCCAGATGATAATTCTGCAGTGCTGCCAATTTTGATTACCAATATGAGTGGGACATAGGATATGCATGGCTACGCCCAGCAATATTGACAAGTTTCCAAGACCCAGTGAAAGCCTCTGGAAGAGCATGCAAGCTCACAGTCTGGTGTCAGACGTTTACAAAGAACATGAAAACTCTCTGATTGGTTAAACTTATAATTAGAAAGTAATGACGGTGGTAGAAAGTTTGTTGATCAATGATGTGCTGTTGGGTTGTTTTTTGAGATAAGGGGACGTGGTGACTCACCGTGGGTATAGATTACGTGACGTCATTGAATGTGTAAGTATGATATCAGACCTAGTGTATACTTTACGTAGAAGTCTTCAAAGTTACGTGACTTGTGTAGTCAGTAGTGCTCTGATGCACGAAATCATATAGAGAGCAGCCTCAAGAACAGCAAACTGTTTGCAAAAGATGGTGCTAGTGGGTGTGGTGATAACCGTGGCATTAAATTTTCCCATGTAATTGAGACGGACGGTGATTACAAGAGATGAATCCCCCGCTCGAGCATACTCAGAACTGCGTGCGTCATGGGCTCAAGAAAAGCAGGTCAGGCTCTTGTTTGTCATCGTTTATCAGGGTTTCAGGACGTTTGAAAGAGGGCTGTTCTCGCTTTACACCATTTTGTAAGAAATGGGCATTGCCTCTAAAAGCCCTACCCAGACACGCGATGTGTTTCAAACAAAAAATGCCAGACTGGGCTAGCGAGGGTTGGCTCCACAAGCATTGCAGGGACACGTTAATACAGCACCGGGATAGAGTGGTGTTGCAAATTGGCGGGTATTTGAAATATCAGTGCAGATCACGTCTTCTAATTTATGGAAACGCCCTAAAGGCACATCGTTCTAGGGACACTTCCTTAGATTAGCGTTTTCCTTACACTAAACACTTACACTAGATTTTAGATCCTCATGTTTGCCTCTAGTTGTTGGCTTGAGTGTTTGTTCGATGTTGCAGTACCAAACCCTCTCCTCGCGCTGTTGTGCCCGTATGGTTAATTAATTAATGAAACGTTGCAGACGGTAATCTAATATTGCTCTTTCTTCAGAATCTTTGTCAAATCAAAGCATCCAAAGCAAAGAGTTTGGTAAGGAAGGAGTCGCAGAACGGTCGTCTGTTGCTACCAGTCAGCTGACGGAAGAGAAGCCAACTTCAAAAACCATTCAGAGTAATGGAGGAGCAGCAACACGTCTCCAAGAGTACGAGTAAGATACATTACTTAAAACTGCATGTCAAAAATTTGCAGGGTAACATTACAAATTATGCCTGTGAAACTGGATCTCTGCATGTGTCCAGTTAATTGGGTTTGACTAATGATCCTTCGCCATGGCTGCCCATCTCAACTTTTGTCTGATCGAGGTACGCAATTTGTCTCTCGCTTGTTCCGACGCCCACCAGACCGTCTCGGTGTCCACAAAATTTTTGCTAGTGCCTATCATCCTCAGACTAACGGTCAAGTGGAGCGCTTGAACAGCTACATTGCTTCACCTCTAACAACCTACGTTAGTTAATGACCATCAGACGGATTGGGATGAGTATTTGGAAGCCATTGTCTTTGCCTATCGAACTAGCTTTGTTGACGCTATTGGCAACGCGCCATTCCACTTGGTGCGCGGTCGTGATCCACGCCTTCCAACTGATGTTCTCGCTCGTACTCCATGCGATCTGGACATTGATGTTTATCATTACTGTTTGTCTCTCAACCAAAAGACCCAAAAGATCAAAGACGCCTATGCAACTGTTCAAGCTCATCAAGAGTCGGCCGATCGGCATGACAAACTCTATCACGATAACAGTCATCATCCGGTTCACTTTGCCGACGGAAGCCTTGTCTTTCTTCAACGGAAGCCAGGCAACAAACAGGGGACGTCAAATTCCCTATGACACCGGTCTTACTCCCAAGCTCACTAATCACAATGAAGGTCCTTTCCGAGTTCGACGCAAACTGTCCGACGTTCTTACGGAATATCTCATTTCCAGAGCGGTCGACTTGCTAAAGACCACGTTTATCAACAAGGACATCGGCCTCTGTAGTTGTTGCAGGAATATCAGGTACCGCAGCGAGTTGCGTCTAGCGAGAAAAGCGATCTACAATAACGACAACGTAGCGGTTATCGTGAGTGGTACAAGGCAGAGGACCGAAGATGTCGATTCCCACTACTTCAAAGGTTGAGAAGCGCTGAATAACTGGAGTTGACCGGAATGGCGTGGTAGTGGTGGTTTACGCAACTGGCATGGCAAACGTGACCGAACAAAGGCTTTGACGTCTTGACCAATACCTTTCCAAAAATACTGAGTATATGAACGCAATGTTAAGTTTTCTTGTATCTCAGATGAGCAGACATGAGGAGGTCGTGAAGAACTTTTATCACAGCCAGCCAACTAGAGGGCGAAAGGATAGGAGAATAATGACGTCGCCCATTTTTTGTAGATGTATGCATCAAAAGACCGGTATCTGAATCAACGGTAATGTGACCAGTATCACGCAATACTTCTTTGACTTCTGTCGAGGCGATGCAGTGTTCAGGATGCTTGAGGAAATCGATGATGGCATGGAGCAGCGGATAATTCCTGTTGGAAACGATTGTCATCGAGAAGAAGATCGACAATTTCGAGAGCGACAACTATAATCGGTGCATCAACCGATGATTGTGGAACGGTACCGTTAGACGGCAAACGAGACAGGGCGTCGGCATTCGTGTTAGCTTTGCCGGGCTTATGTCGAATAGTGAAATCAAATTCCTGAAGCCTAAGGATCCAACGAGCTAAACGGCCTGTTTGATGGTTGGCGGACATCAGCCATGAAGATTAGCGTGATCGGTCTCCACGGTACACTGAACTCCGAGAAGATACTTACGAAAGATTTCGCATCCCCAAACAACTGCGAGTAATTCCTGTTGGCGAGTGTCATACTTGCGTTCTGATGCATACAGTTGACAACTAGCGTACGAAATGACGCGTTTACGACCATCAGGATAGACCTGAGCCAAAAAATAGCTGCAATAGCAGTACTAGACGCATCCGTCTGCAGGAGAAATGGTTTGCTTCGGTCAGGATGAAAAAAGAGGTGTTGAAGTAAGAAATTGTTTGAGTTCATCGAAAGAATGCTGTTGGTTATCAGACCATTGAAAAGGCATGCTATTACGAAGTGATCAAAGTAAAGGCTCAACAGTAGCGGCGTATGACGAAACAAAGCGACGATAATGTGACGTAAGACCCATAAATGACTTGAGTTGAGACTTATTCGTAGGAATTTCAATATCAGTAACATCATCGATTTTAGCAGGATCGACACGAAGTCCGGGTGGTGTAACCACGTACACAAGATATCTGATTTCTTTGTGCGCAAATGACTATATTGTCGGAGGCGCTGGAATACTGTTTCCAAATCTTGAAGATGGCTGTCAAATTCAGTAGAAAAAGCAAGACTATTATCAAGATACACGATGCAAGAACGCCATTTGAGGCCAGAGAGAACAGAATCCATTGCCCGTTGAAAAGAAGTGGGAGCGTTGCACAATCCAAACGGCATGGTGGGAAATTCAAACAACTCGAAAGGAGTGGTAAAGGCGGTTTTCTCAATGTCATCAGGAGCGAGAGGAAGCTGCCAGTATCCTGACATAAGATAAGGTCAAGGCTGGAAAAGAACTGCATACCAGAAAGTAGATTCAAGCTGTCGTCAAAGCGAGGAATGCGATACCCGTTCTTCTTGGTGCAAACATTCACTCGGCATTAGTAGACACAGAAACGCTCACTGCCATCTGGCTTATCGACCAACACGACGGGACTAGCCCACGGCGAACGGGATGGGTAAACAACACTTGTGCGCATCATGTATTCAATTTGACGTTCTACTTCATCTCTCTTGGAAGAAGGTAAACGATAATGCGGGTTAATTGGCGGGTGATCTCCAGTGTCAATGTGATGTGCTAGCACACTAGTACGACCCAAATTGTCCGAATGCTGCGCAAACACGTATGAATAACTGCTCAGAAGCGCATTCAGTTGAGACTGTTGTGAAGACGAGAGTGAGTTGTTAATCAAAGCAGACGAGCTGACGACAAAGCCTGAGCACGACGGAGGGTGCATCATAGCACAACGCCGACGACAAATCGCTATCAGCAACATCAAAAGGTGTGACGGTTGTCGGGTCTAGAATAGCGGTTGAAGAGTGCAAGACGGTAAGAACAACACGAAAGACGACCGATTGAACCACTACTAAGATCAACTGCAACATCAGGGTGGAATTGATCGTTGGAGACATTAAATATTGGAAGTGTGACTGTGGCACTAAAGGCCTGTCAGCACTAGACCAGAATGGATCGCGATCCGATCGGGATCCGATCGGGATAGCGAGCGTCCACACTGCACTTTGAAAACGATACCTCCGCCTCATTTCGCTATCACGTGACTGATGACCGATGTGTATGTGTGGTTTCTTTGCTTGTAGAAAGCGTTGATACAGCGACGTAAGGTGAGCGAGAACAAAGATGAGTGAGGAGTGCTAGATGTTCCGACTACAAGCGTAGCGTACGTGAAGGTAACGCCCACTCTTTCTAATTGGATTCAACCGATCGCGATCCAGTTGCCAGTGTGGACAGGCCTTAAAACGAGGAGATTGAAACGTCACTGTACCGTCACCGTACAGAATAAGTGCGTGAACGTAGCGCAAGAAATCAGATTCTAAAAGAATAGGAAATGCAAAGTCACGAATAACCACGAAACAATGATGAAATTGCATGCCACCAACAAAAAGCGTAAGATCAATCTTATCTACGACATCAAGCTGACCATCATTTGCTGCGATAAGATTGCCATGTATAGCAAACGATTGGCTGACGTCAAGACCGACAAAGGCGCTAGAAACGATTAAAAAGCGGCTCTGGGGTTGATGTCACACCTTGCAGGTGCACTTCCTTCAGCAGTAATTGTGCAGACAGAAATGGAAGAAGAAGGCTGAAAAGCCAAAGAAGATTCGTTGTGAAGGACATACACAGGATTGCGACCGGAGGATGGTGGTTGACGTGGGCTGACAACACTTGTATTGTGTGGCTGTTCACAGAATCCGTGTTCTGGTTTGGTAGTAACACAGAATTGACAGGTGCTCACTGACACGACTGATGCGACTTGGTTTCTCTTGCAAGACGTTTACAGCAATCAATAATTCTATGACCGTATATGTATACTTATGACAGTAGTGACAGGTGCTACGGAATGTGGGGCTTGGGAACCCAAAACTTGAAGTACAAAGGAAGACGAAACTTTGTTGAAAAAAACAGACGATGGCCGAATAGCGTCAGATTGCAAAAACTTTAGAACTTCTCTCGGTTGGTTGTGTTCTAGCTCCAGTTGAATCTGCGGACGGCTACCTTCGTGAAACCACGTAACATTAGTCAGCTCTGGTAAGATGCCATCTTGAGCTCCATTGAGTTGAAGAAGGGTGCGACGAAATTGAGACCAAAACTTATAGAAACAGGGTCTTGAGTATCTTGTCGAACAGACATCAGATTGCGCGTAAAATGAAGTGAAGGTTTCTTGGACCAAACTGATTGCGCAGAAACCCTCGAATTTGTCCCACGTAGCTTCTTCTGCTATTGCAGTCGACAAAAAAGCGCAATACTCGTCACGAGCGCGTCCGGCAAGCGCGAAAGTGGCGTGGTATAAACGGTGGGCTGGTGTCCAACGTTCCACATCCGAGAGAGCATGAACATGAAACAGCCAACTGTCGAGGTCTTCTCCGTCGTTTCTTCAGAATTTATCTAACTGAACGGGAATTAATGAGCGACGTACAGACTCACCCCTTTCGTGGCCAATGATGGGGTCAGGAATGACGTACAGAACGAACGGTCAGTGAACGAGCATGAGCTGTCCGGCTTATCGACTTCGGCATAGCTAAGCACTTGAACCTCTGAAAAACGTTAACCTCAGAACAAATCGGTTCTCCACCAAATCTAGACGAAAGGCTAGAGAAGTACACAAGGATCGTACCGTAGACGAAAAGCAATGTATTGAGTTGTGTGAGTACTCTCTAAATAGTCAAGTGAGTAGGCGTAGCTACATTATAGTAACATTGACATAATTACTCTACAATACATCCTGAGATGTTTGTAACGACAAGAAATTTCTATACATGCAAGAGGCTCCAGTTAAGTGACGCACTCAAAATCGTATATGACCTGAAGTTTAAATAATATCACTGTTGCTTGGTTTAGATCACCAGACTATTTATGGAAGAAATGGATTCTTCCTCTATTTTCTGATTTGGTGCAAATTCTGCCAGTCCAACCCATTCTTGATAAGCTACTGAGTACGAATCAGGTGACACTAGAGGAATTTGACAAACTGAAGCAAATGAGTGGAGACGTCGAAAGAGCACGTTATCTATTGATTAACATCTTACCTTATCGAGGCAACGAAGCTTTTCACAAGTTTTGTGATACTTTGTTGGAAGTTGGTGGTTATGATCAAATATTACATCTTATACAACCGGATAAACATCCAGGTTATCAAATGAAGGAATGTATTGTTTACTAGAGTATGAATAATATTTGTATGTATTGTATACAGATCCACACAAGAGAGAAACCAAAGGTACCAATTTTATCTGGTTGAAATATTATAATAAATTGATTGTCATGATTGCTTAATGTAATGATAGAAATAATTGCACAGTTAGTCCATGAGGCAAGATCTCGTCGGCTAGTTGCACTCGAAGAGTTTCCACAAGACAAGGGAAAGCCAGAGCGGAAAGGTTTTACAATTTATTGTATTGGTATTAGCACAAAACTACATTGTCGTTTACAGAACTTTTTCCGATTGAGCTGGCAAAGAGAAATTTTCCTTATGCGTGTGGTCGGAACACAATTATCACCAAAATGTCGCGTTACCTTTGGAAAGGAGATCGTGAGACTGCAGTGAATGTCGACATTAGTGATTGTCGTTTGATGGTAACAAAACGATCAATGTTTCTGTGTGTAGGTAGTAGTTATGAGTTGTACTTGACTATTATTTTTATGTTTGTAGTGCATTTGTGCTCAAGGTGGTGCGGGCAAATCATGTGTAGCAGCCACCTATGCAAGGATTTACAGAAAGGCATACGAAGGAGGAGTTTTCTTCATCAGCTCGAGAACAAGCGCATCTCTACGACACTCAATTCAAAAATATGTAAGACAAATGAAAAACGTCTATTTCAATTTAGACTCTACAATTGTATCTGTGATAGATCGTTTACCTAAGTTGTGAGAAAGATGATGTTGCAAGTCAATCATTGGAAGAAATGAATGCGCGCTTTTTAGATCTCGTCAGTCAGCGTGGAGGAAATGCTTTGTTGATCTACGACAGCAGTGATGATTTAGACGTCATCAGACGTATTGCTCCTTCTTGCAACATGAAAGTTCACGTTATCATTACGACTAGATGCAGAGATCACGTGCTAATGCGAGAAGGCAATGTGATTCAACTCCCAGAGTTGGATGAAGACGCAGCCGTCGAGTGTTTCTGCCGTTGGGCTGGAAAATGCAACGATGACGGGAAGATGTCAGATAAGGAAAACAAGGAGATCAAAGGTATAGTGACCGATGGACAAGTGAAGCTATTGCCACTTGCCATTCGACGTGTTGCAACATTGACGAAGAAAACAGGGGTTACTTACAGGGAGATGAGAGAAAAACTGTCATTGAAGAAAGAGAGCGTGCGTTATCCAGTCGATGATCTAGAGGACATATTACGCGGTTGGGGACTGGAACATCTACAGCACAAGCTAACGAGTTCGGGCATTGCACGGATCGACCAAATTCTAGATGCCGACGTCGCCTCACTGGCCAAGTCGTGCGACATTTGTACGAGTGATGAAGAGAAGCTGAAGAATATGAAGGAAAGACTAAGAGTCGACAGGGAAGCACCGATGCAATGGGATCTCGATCTAGAAGAAGTGGCAAGAAGGTCCGAAGTTGCAGAGAAAATTCTCAGTTTTACTTCTCTGATGGACACGAGCGCCATTCCTACTGATGTTCTTCGTGCAGCTGTGATGCGTGACGGAGAGTCGAGGATCGGAGGAAATGAGTTTGAAGTCTCTCTATATCTTTTGTCCGACGACTTTTCTCTGCTCACATTGAATGACGAGGAACGCACGTGTGACATTCATGCGCTTGTTCAGCAGTCTGTTGTAAGCCACATGAAGAGAAGAGACAAATTTCTACCTTTTCTTACTTGTTTGACAAAATGTATGCAAGACATGTTACCAAGTTCATATGATGCTATGAAACGCAACCTCAACAACAGCAAGTTGATTGCATTGGCTCCACACGTTTACAGCGTTTGTGATCACATCTTGAAATCGAAATGTATACAGCAAGAATGTCTAAAGCTCTTGAAGTTTTCTTGTTGGTTGACAACACATTTGCACGACATTCCCACAGCCAAGCATTTAGGTGAAGAGAGATTGAAAATTCGTCGTCTACTCGGCACTCGCAGTATAAACGATGCAATTGAAATGAGCGACAGTGAGTATAATTTAACATATAATTACAGTTTAGCTTTTGCAATTTGATATTTCAGGTCTCATTGATGTTGGTGATGCGTACGATCTAATGAGTAGACCTGACATGGGGAAGCCATACTTTGAAGAAGCTGTACAAGTGTTGCAAGCATTTGGCGACGACAGTTCTCTTCCTATGCTATATGGTTCTGGTAAGATGATGTTGAAATATTGAGTTAGAAAGTTTAGTTTAAGGCAATTATAGGTTAGTAACTCGAGGCCAGATGTTTAGTACGGAGGAAAGGAAACGTCTAGTCACTCTAATTGTCATTCATAAATCATCGCTTGTTTCATCATATTCTTTCCGTGGTCAACGCGTTCTAACCTTTATTGAATCAAACTAAGATCACTAGCGTTTAGTGTTAGGGTTAGAGAAGAACTCTCACCAAAATCAACTATCTCTCAGGTGAACGATGTACCTTCATGACACAACTTTTTGCAACCGTTTACTGCAGAAGTTTACCGTAACGAAGAAATAAAGCATGGAAGTTACCTGCGTAGGTCTGTTTAGTACCCGTATGTAGCGTGTTGGTAACTCTGATTGTTGATTAGCAAGGAAGACCGATATCTGCGCACATTTCAAGGTAAGCATTGTGAGACGTATGGTGTCAAGTTGTGATTTATTGACTCAAGCAAACTGGGATCCTAAATTGATTACTCAAGTATCGACTGTGGCAATACAACCTCAGAAGGAGACCCTTCTTGGATTATCTCATAGATCATGTCCCGCTGAATTTTGTGTGCATCAGTAGCACTTGGTATGGTTAAACCTAATGTAGTTGCTTCGAGAGGGTAAGACTTTGTGTCTAGACGGTGAATCGTCTGAACAACTCGTTGCTGATTCTCTGCTTCCGTGGCTGTCTTGACCGTAGGTTTCCTGCAGGAAGATACCAGGCCTTGTATCTTTTTTCAACAAGTTTTAGTATTTGGTGAGAGTTCTCCTTTAAGACGGATTTGCTTGCATGGTGTGATCACTCTCGAGCTGTGGAGCTCTCGTGGCCATCACGTTCTTTCTTTGACGGTAGCATGGTATAGTAGTGACTAATAGCTCGTTTACACGAGCACTTGTAAGCGGGCCGGCATATGCATGCAGCCCGTGTCAGCCCGGTTTGAAAGCTACGTGTAAACGCCCTTCGTGCCGAGCCGTGCTGGCCCAGCGCAGCCGGAATGGTGGGGCCAGCCCGGGCTGACCCGGGCCAGGTACGTTGTGTCAACGGTATATGTAGTGCACCGAGGCCGGGATTAGAGCTGCGCATGCTCATTTAGTAGTCTCGTGTAGCCAGACCCAGAGCCGCGCCAGCTCGTGCCAGCCCAGTATTCCAGCCCGCGTTTACACGACACACTTCGTAGAAGGAAGCCCATGCGTGTAACTAACGTGCGTTAGTTCCTTGAGCTTGACATAGCTCGCGTTAGCTCACGTTTGCAACGGACAGAAGCCAAGCTGCTCGCGTTTTTTCTCTACGGCTTTACAATAGTCATATCGAGAATGCGTAGGACATATACGAGACATTGTAGGTCTATCGCCAGGCGACTGTTGCGCACATGCGGCAACAGAGTTCAAACGCTAAACTTTTTGCTCATCATGGTCGCTCCCTAACAAAGTCTTCGTCTCGCTTCACTTTGTTTGTATCATAGCCTCGCATATCCAGACCGGAGTGCGCGCGAAACGCAAGAACTCTAGTCTGGACTAAGTAGGTACTAAAATGATTTCGGAAATAGCCTTCTAAGCCAATCAGCTCCTCATAGCCGGAATGTCAGTTGTAAATTCTGATTGGTTTAGCAGTAATTGGTTATGCTAAGTGCACTAACGCTGATTGCGCTCGTGTGATACCAGCGTGGGCGGCTAAGTGCACGCCAGGAAGACTCTGGTGCACTCACACATCTTAGTTTTAGTTTCAGCTTCAGTTCTTTGATATTTTCAAGCTTGCGGTGACAGGACATGGACAGCAGCGTCGCTAGACCATCACTTTTGATAACTGGTCGAGTGGTAGTCTCGCCAGTCGAGCGGTTAGACTAGCTAGCGGTCTACCAAAGAATCAAAGAGTCGTCGTTTCATGCCGTCCACCAAGATATCGCCGCAAACACTGCAGATGTCTCTTCTTTGTTCATGAGATCTTATACGGCATTTACAAATGATATGTTGATCTAGGTAAAACGATCCTACGCTGTTAGAATGTTGTTGAACAACGTTAGACAGAGTTGATTCCACACCGGAGTCGTGCGCGCTAGCGGTGCCGTTGCGCGCGTTGTAGCTAAGGGCGGAGTTATCCGCGCGATGTACTATATACTTGGTACTGCAGGCGTGTTGCGGTCATTGTAGCAATTGCAATGCTATGGGCTGCAGTCTGCACGGGTTTCTTTGGTTTATGCGAGCGGGAGAGTTTACCGTGAGCTCCGTAGCAGCATTCGACGCCTCTGTTCACCTGGCTCCACAAGACGCTAGCATCGACTCACATGTCACTCCGTCTGTGGTGCGCATTCACCTAAAGCAATCGAAAACAGACCCGTTCCGTCAAGGTGTAAACATCTTTTTGGGTCGATCGAAACAAGAAATTTGCCCAGTGGCTGCTCTGCTGAGCTACATGGCGCTCCGAGGCAACGCGCAAAGCCCCTTATTTCTCTACGACGATGGCACGTCACTCTCGCGCAAAAGGCTGGTCCGAGAAGTTCAACGTGCGCTCACAGAAGCCGGACGTGACTGCACAGGCTTTACAGGCGAGAGCTTCCGCATTGGCGCAGCGACGACAGCGAAGGCAAGAAGGTTGGACGATTCTACAATCAAAGCCCTTGGAAGGTGGAAGCGTTTGAGTCGTACATAAGAATCCCTGGCAGCAGTCTAACAGGAATTTCGCAGTCACTCGTGTAATTAACGGTCGGCGTGTGCACTACAAACCTTGTAAATGGTTAACACAACTTTACAATAAACGCAACTTATACGGCAGCTGTTTCGCCCGCATCAGCCTCTTACGTACGGTGCTTGGAAATGCCACACATCGTCAGGTAGGAGATGATAGTTGGTACACTGTACCGTGCTTGGGCTGGTGATTTTAAGAAAATCTCCGGATGGGTCGGAGTCCCGGTCTGATGACCGTCTCCTACAGCACGGTACGGTTCACGCATGCGCATACCTGGGCTCCGATCTTCGCGCCGGGGCCAGACTTTCCCTCCGGCAAGTCTGGCGAAGTTCGTCCGGTGAAGGTATCTGACGGCGAAGTTACCTGGTGATATACAAGACTATAAAGATTCGACGAAGGTAAGGAATCAACTACCATTTAGCATCGCTATTGATAAATACTTCCGAAATCATTTTAGTATCGACTTGGTCCAGACTAGAGTTCGCGCTCTTCGCGCGCTCTCTGGTCTGGAAATTCAAGGCTATTTGTATCATTTTCGCGCAGAAATATGACGTCTCGAAAAGGAGTCTGGCTACGCGAGACTACTAAATGAGCATGCGCGGCCCGTTTTCCAGCACACTAATGAGTTTACACGATGTATTTGACCCGAGCCAGCTCGGGCTGGTGTGCGCTGGCCCGGCTAGAAATACCGAACCGAGCTGGCATGGCTCGGCCGGCGTTAACGTAATTACACGACGATTACAAACCAAGCTGACCCAAGTCAGCACGGGCTGGCCTGCATACAAGTGCTCGTGTAAACGGAGTACAAGCTGTGCTGGCACGACTCGGCAAGGTTCGGCACGGATCGCCCCGTATTTACACGCACCGTAGTAACCGAGCCAGCACGGGCTGGCCCGCTTACAAGCGCTCGTGTAAACAGAGTATAACTTTACGTCATGACAACGATTAAAGCGTACAGTATATATATACTATAGTTTACAATCTCCATTTCTTTTCCCATGTCAACAACAGTCATAACATTATAGTTTTTTCCAATACGTTTAAATAAGACGAATTGTTGTTTTGTACTCGCACACGTGAGGTTTCACATTATTTACTATTTCCAACTACACGAAACATAATCGTTGCAAGATCAACGTAAGAAACGACGCAGTTAGGAAAGTGCCAACGTTACATGTTGTACACTATGGATAGTTTTTTATTTGTGTTAATTGAGCCATGTCCACAATGGCAACTGGATCGCGATTTGATCGTGATCTGATCGCGATAGATCATCCGATCCACATCGAGAGGTGGATTCGATTTACATCGGATCGCGATCGCTTGAATTAAATTAGAAATAGTGGGCGTTACCTTTACGTACGGTACGAGTGTAGTCGAAGCATAACCCTCCTCACTCATCTTTGTTCTCGCTTACCTTTCGTCGCTGTATCAAGTACTATCAACGCTTTGCACAAACAAGGAAACCACACCTACACATCGGTTATTAGTCACGTGATGCCGATTAGTGGTGTGTGACGTAAAATCATGTGACATAATATGTACTTGCGATTGGTCAGTAGACCGGTGTTGGGTTTGACTGCGTAGATTTGACTGGGGAGCGGTAGCAAGTTTGAGTTACGTTGCTATATTCTAATAATCAGTATATTTAGATAGAATTAGACGGCACGGTCAGTCGTTGGTGCAGTCTACGCGCCATCTTTCGTAAGGTGCTCTGTCTGCCTTCGCAAAAGTCTGTGACAATGTGAAAGTATCGTTTGCAAAGTGCAGTGTTGACACTCTCGCATTCCCGATAAGATCGCAATCCTTTGTCGTCTAGTGTGGACGCGGTTAAGTGACATTAATTAAGTAGATCACACTACAAATTGCCATAATTGATAAATGTGATTAAATTGATATTAACTAGTATAAGTCATCTGTAAGAATGGTCGACAGATGCTAATCCAGTTGTGTTATTTATCTGTTTTATTTAACCTAGTGTTGTGCTACTTCTATGTCTATTTGCCACATTCTTGTTACAGCTCTGCAACGTTTAGCAGATTGCTACAGGCAAATGAAAAACTTTGAAGTTGCAGAGCGACTGTATACTAAAGAGCTTAATTGGAGGAGAGAACGGGGAGGAGATGATACAAGCATTTCAACTGGTATGTGTTCTGTTCGTCTGCTAGAATTTGATTTCTTGCTAATTTAACGCAAAACAAATAACAATTTGTTGCATGCATAATAAAGTAAAATATTGTTGGTAGGATTTACATCTGCACCTCAATTTAGTGTTACATTGTTATCTTCCATAAACTAATTTGTACATCAATGTACATGTACAACTCTACTCTACAGTTACATCGAGGCCATACCAATAGAATTTCTTGATACTCGTATTCGTCCGTCTTACTTTGAGGTTAACCAAAATGAGAATGGAAATTGATGTGGGCATGCGTTTTGATATTGATAAAATGAAATGGTACATACATCCATAGTCAATGCATGAGTGCGTATTAATGGTTCCACAAGTGTTAACACTAAATGTGGTTCATCGGTTAGTTCCTCGTTGGTACAAGGTCTCAGCCATGCTTCGGGGATTAGGGACACAATTGTATACAGGCGCCATTTTTACCCGAAGCCCGGATTTCCGGGCTAAGGGTTTAGTAATTGTTCGATGACCGACCGACCGACCGCGCGACCGTATTGATGCTCGATTAGCGCAGATGCGAATGAAGTTATTCCGACCTATAAAGGAGAAGTGGTGTCATTACCGACCAATAGACGACCGTGATGTCATCATGAGGCTCCTCTTTCTTCTCTTTGTTTGGTAGGCATCAATAAGACGTCTAGCTAGAGAAGCGGCACAAACGATGAGACGCCTAGAGAAGCTGCACAAAGAAGGAGACGTCTACATTGTTGTGATCTGGAAATTCGGTGGTGAGCTGCTTGTTTGCTCTCCACTTGTAACATATGCTTCCCACCAACAAACAGAACAATGATCACGCGCATTACTTCATGACGTAAGGTGAAGATGGCCAGCCTGCCGGGCGTCGAGGCTCTCCGACTTGTAACATTTGGCTTGTTCCAGCACTTCGAAACAGCTGCATTTGTAGTATCGTTCATGTTTTCGTCATTACGACAACTACCAGACGTCTAGAGAAACTATACAAACAAACAGACGTCTAGTTTGTTGTGAGCTAGAAAATCGGTGGAGAGCTTTAGAAACAACGCCTAATCTAGATAGACTCGTACCCAGTCTTCCTCCTCGCGTGCGTTCCACGTGTTTTAGCATGTGCTTTTTGTTCCACTAGCCAAGGTAACTAAAAGCACATGACAAAACAAGTGGAGCGCGGTCGAGGAGGAGGTCTGGGTACGAGTCTATCTAGGTACACATTTGTAACGTTCATGTTTTCCCACATCTAATTGGTTTTGGCTCTGGTGTTACCTATCCCACGCCTAAAACCGCCCATAGTGGTTCCTTACGACCTCAAAAGCGGCACAAACAATCAGACGCCTAGTGAAGTTGCACAAAGAACCAGAAGTCTAGAGAGCAAAGGCTGTAACATTATGCTTGTTCCATCAATAGTGTCATTTTCTGTAAGCCCAAAACATTGTAAATGCATGAAATCGTGTTTTATTCACTGCAAATCAGTGCTGCGTCTTTTGTACACCTATCTAGCCCAAAGTTGGATTTCGTATGTGCTCTAGGACTTTCGCTGTGCGTGGCGGTTGGTGTTGTTTAGAACATTCTGTCAGCGCGACGAATTACCTCCGAAGTGCATACCGGCCGAGGGTTTGCACTTCTAATGCTTCTTCATTTAGAATAGTTGCAGGCATGTTGCAAACTAAAATATATCAGTTTTAGCTTCTTCTAGTTTCAAAAATTCAAAACTTTTGCTAATCGATTAATGAAGAGGTCAATCTGCATGCTCCAACGTTTAAGATGAATCTATTGTCTATACAGAAAAGAGAAAATTTGAAGTTAAATTGATTTCAACTCTATTTTAGATAGAAGCTAATTGCAATGATTACTGCTTTGTAGCTTCTATTTGAAGGGCCTCCCAAGGATGTTTTACTTATTACTAGAAATGTATAAGTGTATTTCAAAGAAGGCTACCTGGAAGTCTATATGGACATCCAACAACGTACATTGTAAAAGCGATAGACAAAGAAATGTGGAATCTATAGCATTGGAGAAAACAAGAAGTTTGTCCGAGTCTTATCGTATACAGCTACAGTATAGCGATTTAAAAGTTAGAGGTTAGGAATGAGGGGAAAACTGCATGTACCAATATAATAGTAAATCTCTATATAGAGTTAGTTACGGATCTCTACGAGATCAATTTACTGTCTATAGACGATGGAAAAGTATTAATCAATTTTAACTCAACTCTACTACAGCTACAAGTTACTCACAATGAATATTACTTCATAGCCTTCATTTGAAACGACGTTCGACGGATGTTGACGTACATGCGGCAAAGATATGGGCACGTTCTTCTCTACTTTCTCAAGCAACTGAGAATTTTTACGCAATCGTCAACATTTTTATCTTTATATTAAAATGGCAGCGCATGGTTTTCGTGAGAGGAATGATGTCATACCTAGAGGCGTATCGTGACCTCTAGAAATTGGTGCCTAGACTTCACGATTCTACGAGACACGCTTACGTTTTGGTTTTTAATTGACTGATACGGTAGAATCAGTGGCAGATCAAGAATGGAAGAAAGGCTGGTGCACATACTATATACAGCTTTCGTCCTCACACGTATGTACAGTTCGCAATTATTATGACGACGCCAAGAAATAATTGGGCTATAGCTAGGTGCGCGTTTCTTTTACCTAATCCAGCTAATCCATATTAGATGGATTACTAATCCAGAATAGTCGGATTAGGTAGACGAATGAGAGACGGAGCGAAGCAAAGAAGCGTCTTGGATGTGATGAACATGCGCACTGAGTTTGGCTCGCCAAGATGGATATGCCGTGTGGAAACGAGTCTCGAACTGTCAGCGTTCTGACTAATTCCTTACTGCTTAGGTTGAGAATGGCTTCTCTGCTAAATCGACCGTTTATTTTCGAGTGCTATCAACAACTGAGCGTGCGCAAATCTTATCTAGTCCGTCTAATCCGCGTATCGGCTGTATGAGCTGGATTAGCTAATGCAGCATCTCCGAGAAGAAGAAAGAAATGCACGCAAAGGTCATCCATGTAATCCATCTAATGTGGATTAGCTGGAGTAAGTGAAAGAAACGCGCCCCAGTTATGGTAACTCTGGAGGGATCTTGTGTTTTAGTTCAATTTTAGTCGAGCGCAATTGAAACTTTACCTTTACTCGTTGAGATGTTCCTGCACGACAGCACACCTGCCAGGTCAGAAAGAGTGGCCGTGGCGCGAGGGTCGAGACCCCGGGCCTCTGCGCATGCGCCACTTGCTTTTGGTTCTGTTTTTCAGGGCACAGGTATTTTTAGGCCGGATGCCGGTCCAAACGAGGTTTGTTCTTTGAGCAAACCTTCGGTCCAGGTACGGTAACCAGACTTGAGACTGTACTCTAAGTCTGCCGATCACGAACGGTTGCGTGACTGTCCGACGGGACAGACCGCAGCTTGCAAAGACGAGGGAGTCCTCGGGAAGCATGCCCTTAAAAAATTGGTGTCCAGCGAGCGTCCGGATGGTGTCTTCACAAAGATCCTACATCATTACGCCATGATGCTTGTGTTCTCTACATTATATGTATTATAAGTGTACAGCGGTAATGACACACACCAGGAGGCTAATTGTGTTGACCAGCGTGCAAGATGCCTAGCAGGCAACTTTATGTATGCCTCGAACACCTTCCCTTTCACCGACCCAACTCGTTGATGGTAGAGTCGTCTATGCCACGGGCCTTGCAGTATACATATATGGTAGTGGCAGCGATTCGGAAGCTGTGGTCAGTAAACCATGAGCAATCTATCTCTGCTGACGACAACGCCCGCTGCGCCTCTTGCACCAGTCTGACGTGGTATAGAGGACAGCCGTCGCTAAAGATAAACAGCGGTCCCGAACGAGTGCCCCTGACAGCCATGTATGCCAAGAGCGATGATACCGGCAGATATCATTGGCGCTCCGTCCAAGATAGACATCGTCACCGCGGCGGAAGAGGTCTGTCTTTGACTGCTTGAGGTGCAGACGCACAAGTGTTGGGTTCTCGTGAGAATCGGTTGTAATATCCTGAGGTGTGAGGTGAGATGCAGGGTGAAGGCCAACAATGATGACACGGTGAATTCGCCCGCCATCAGAAAACCGAAGAAACCCGTGCAGCAGGCTGCCCAGAGCAAAACGGTATCGTGGCTAAGAGGCTGCTAAGACCAGACGGCCTTGATCGCGCGCAGCTCCATCGGTGTGATGGGAAGGCGTTGACGGGTGTGGCGCTCACCCGAGGTGTGGTGTACTTCGCGCAGGACATATGTTAGTTGGGGAAGAGCAGACCCAAACGGATCTTCGTGGCCATATTGAACACGCAAGTGACGTACGGCAGGTAAGTAGCATTTGATGGTCTTGTGCGTAAGCTGCTGTTCTTTGAAAGCCATGACGAAAAGACACAGAGTACGCTTAGATGTAAGCAGTGGAATAATTGAGAGTCTTTGGCAGAATCGGCGGTACCGAGATTGCCCGGTAGCGTACGACCTCAGAGTCTCCGGAGCTAAGCCGAACGAAAAGAGTCGACTAGCCTTAACTTCCAGCTGTGTGAACTCCAGTTGTTGTACGACTGTTGCAAGAGCGCTAGGAATTGTCCCGAGACTTGATCCGGTGCTGAACGTAACTGTTGGTGAAAAGAGCGGGCTGTTAGTAGGTTGTTACGAGACAGGGCATCCGCGACGTGATTACATTTTCCCGGAATATGTATGGCCTGCCAAGTGAATAAAAAATGGGCTGCCACAAACGTAAGAATCCTCTGCAGGTGCATCACCAGCTTGTCGTGACAGGAGTAGTTACGCAAGGCGGACACAACAGTGGTATTGTCGCACTGAAACTGAATGCACTCGCCGTGCCATTGACGACCCTAAGCGACGCTAGCGGAAAGAACCGGCACGCACTCCTTTGCTGCGATAGTGCAATCACGCCACGCTATAGACCATTCCCATTGCAGCCAGTGCTCGCGCCAGACAGCCCCACAACCCCATAGACCAGAGGCGTTCGAACTCATTTGTAACGTTGGGGAATGCGAGACAAGAGTACGTAAAGAGCACGTGCCATTCCACCGGACAAGGAAGGTATCCCATCACAGTAGATCTACTCGCTCGTCCGCAGTTAGTCGAACCCAGTAGTGTTGGCGCTCGACGCGGCAAGATAAGTCGATAAGGCGGCGAATGAAACATCTGCCGGCCTTGGCTACCGACGCAGCGAGCTGTAGGGTTCCAACCAACGACAGCAGCTCTCTCTTGGTACAAGAGCGACGACCAAGCCAGTCGCTAACCATTCCACAGAGTTGTTGTAACTTTTCTTATGGCAGACATATCGTACCTGCATCCGACTTTAGCTGCAACCCCAGGAACTCAAGGCACGATGCCGGCCCCTTCAGCTTTTTTTGCGGCAACTGGAACCCTGAGGCAGTTGCACGTGCGAAGAGCAAAGTTCTCTGAGCACTCACTTGAGTTCGTCTCTCCGAAAAAATGGAAATCGTCCAGGTAGTGAATACCGGATGTGATCTCTCTGCGATACATGATCCAGAGAAGAGCGTCTGCCACGGCCGAGAATATCTTGAGCGCCGAGTGAAGACCGAAGGGGAGAGCACGATCAAGGTAGACCAGGCCCTTTCAGCGCACGCCCAACACGTTGAGATCATCTGGGTGTACTGGGATTTGGCGGTAGGCACTCTCTATGTCAAGCTTAGTCATCACCGCTCCAGGACCCAGCTGCAAAAGAAGCCGCGCTGCCTCATCGACACGAACATAGGACAGAGAGCATAGGTCCGTAGCGATGCCTTCGTTGGCGTTGGCCAGACGAGGTGAGGAGAGATCAACGATAAGGTGCCAGAGCCCTGGTTGGAAAGCAAAATTGCGTTGGCTGCCAATGAGGCTATGAGCGCAATGACACGGCTGCGGCGACAGGACTACGCATATACACTTTTTTTCGATGCTCGAGCTACGTTTCGGGGTAAAATTAACTCTGTCTAACTGCGTTAAACCGCATTGATATAGACGGTGTAGATGGTACTGTTGTACGTAAGTTGTTTCCACCCTGCACAGTGTGTAGACTCGTGACCATGGCAATATACCGCCCCTTCGTCATTCCCGGATATCCAATCCTCTATCGCGGCATCTAGAAGCCGTGCTGATCGCCAAAGCTGAGTACACCGAACTGCTACCAAAATTGACGTGGACGTACGACTAGAGAACAACAAGAAGGGGCGTGTCCACCTACGCAGGTTTCTCGAAGAGAAAGTCTACGCCTCTTTGACATACTTGAATCTTATGCGTGTTTCTCCTCATAAATCAATGGAGCGAAGGCTGACGCTAATTGCCATTGAGTTTCATTGCTCTAGCTTCAACATCTGTGAGAGGAGAGGGTCAAGTCTGCTGGGAGAAAACGGCTTCTAGCATCCTACTGTCGTTACAAAGAGCTTTTCCAGGGTCTTAAAACACAAGATTCATCCATAGTTACCATTCCCGTGTAGTTTTCGTGTAGTTTGCCTGCAAGATAACTGAGCTAGGCAGGCAATTGATTTGGTGTAGGCGGAGCTTAGAGCTACTGATGTATGAGCCTGGCACATGATCCGTACCTAACACACGTTTTCGCGGCTGCCAAAGCGACAGTTTGCCTGAAAGTAGCGCAGCACGAAGTTTCACGATGAAGCCTACAATTTGAAATATGTTTGTATTTCCTTTGGAGTTCTTCTATTATTAAAGCAAGAATTGAGTTTAAAGAGTATTAACAGATTTTTGTCACAAAATGTCGCAAATTAAAATATTTGCACACGATGGGAACATTAAGGAAAGGTTGATATAGAATATAGTAGATCAGTGATCGAAAGAGATTGAACTATGAACGCGGTGAAAGAGAAGGCAAACAAGATGATTAGTCAATAGTATGGTTGAAAATGAAAGAATCTAGATTATATTAATTTACACAAAATTGAATATTATGATTGTTTTGTAGTGCTAAATAACCTTGCTCTCACATATCGAGAAGAGGGGAAATACAACGAGGCGATAAAGACATACGTAGAGTCGCTCGAGCTGGATAGGCGATGCGATGACGGGAATCTAGTGGACATGTCTACGAGTACGTAATGGAAAGATGCAGCGATTTTCGCTTTCCTAATTGTACATGTTGGGATATTTGAGAGATGGAAATTATAAGTCAATCTTTTCTATTTTAGCTCTCATCAATCTTGGTTACTGCTACGGAGTGAGCGGGAAACTTGAGAAAAGTTTGAGTTTATTGGAGGAGGCAGTCACAATCAGCCGATCATGCTACTCATCTTCTCATCCCTTCTTGGCAATTGGTAAGAATCGTGAGTCATAAAAGATATAAATACATATTTATTAATATTATCATGTTTACCTAGCTATATTTCACCTTTCCAGCACGTTCGATTTACTTGACAGAAAAAATGAAGCTTGGAAATTGGCAAGAGAAGCGTTGGATATTGCAAGCATATCATTACCGTCGTCACATTTTCACTTGGCCGTGTGTGAGTACAGTAGTCTAGACTTTCTTTTTAACGTAATGATCTGTAGACCGCGCTCACTCACCCAATCTGCATCACGTGATCATTTTCATGCAAGGTACAAGGTACCTCAAGCTCACCAGTAACTAATGTTAATCTCTGCTTAAGTATCCATGTCTAAATTTAAGTTATGAGCCTGTAACCACAACGTTTGCAAGACTTTGAGCATGATGCATTCATGGAATGAAAATATTGTCTCGCTTGCATTTGTGTTCAAGGATGGTCTGCTCTTGAGTGATGGTACTTCCTGTCAACTAATGTTCATTGCAACTTACCATGTTACAGATATGAACGGTTTGGGCAATTGTTGTCGATCACGAGGAAACTACGATGAAGCCATATCGTGGCATGAGAAAGCAAGACAATTGCTGCAACAACAACATCAATCACCTCGACGAGCCGAAGACGTTGCTACAAGTTAGTTTACATTTCTCTCTAACGTGAAGTTGGATTGCTGCAAATCGAATTAATAATTAGATTTATATTACTTGTCTCGCGACCATGACGAGAAAGGATGTTATGAAAAAGCTATAAAGTTGTGTTTGGAAGCACTAAAAATAGACCAAGAAAGTCATTCTCCAAATCTTCTTGAAATCGCAATTCGTAAGTTAATTGATTATCAATCCTCGTCACATCAGCTGGTTGTAATGTGAATGTGTGTAGATACGATGAGGTTAGGTTCGTATGAAATGAAGGCCTCAAGACTTGAAGCGTCTATAACCCATTTGCAATCTTCCTTATCATTTTTGCAAGACACACTACCTACTAGTCGTCACACCGCAGATTGTGCGTTGATCTCTTTTCGTCGTTCGTTTTCTGATTGTATGTGTTCAGGTCATTTTTACCTTGCTACGTCGCTTCTTGCTATGAAAGAAGCGTCCCAATCCAGTCTACATGTAGAGAAATGTCTTGAGATACGAAAGACGATTTTTCCAGTTGGTCACAGCAAAATAGGGGAAGGTGAGAAAACATGTCATACATTCATTCTTTAACTAATAAATCTATTAAACGATCACTCTTTCTTTCTATTTTGTTTCTAGCCGAGCGTCTCAAAGAACAAATTGAACGGCTGAATGAAAATGCAAGTGACTGACATGATATTCTTACTTTTCTGATTATAATTATGTGTTACGGTTTACTTGTGCATGTTCTTATTAAAATCGATGGGATTGGTTTGCATATCGCACAAACTCTCTAGGTATGGATAGGATTGCATGGAGCTTGCACCTTGACAATATCTTAGCCAACAGTTTGTACACTGTTGCACTCTTTCGTTTTCGTGACAAGATGATATGTAGGTTCAGTATGATGTTACACTGGTAGTTCAGACCCAGAAGTCTAGTCCGGTGTTCACTCATAATGGGTGGCTCGTGGCTAACGCACACTAGTTTGCCGTCAATTGCTCAATACTCTTTTGGAAACGTGTAGATATTACCGTTGCTGTTGACCATATCCTACTTTGCGAAGCAGCTGACTGTTTATCCAGAGTCTCGAAACAATTCTACCAGAAATCGACGACAGACTGAGACCATCATCATTACTGCTCAACAGCATTGCAAGTACGTGTACCAGGCGATCTAGGGAGGGGGAATGAGCAGGCTTGGGCGTTCCAACTTTGAGCACAAACTCAATCTTTTATGCAACTAGTACTCTTGTAGTCCTTTCATGCCTCGCCCATTCCCCCCAACTTGCGAGTGGCTACGCCTCTCCTGAGTACAGTACTTTACCACACTACACGTAAGCACCACGTGATAGCCTTGAATTCCAAATCTTGCTGGACTTGGGACACGAAACACCAAACGAGGGCACTAAAGTCGGTTCGGACGGAGATGAGAGTCCAATAATTTTATTTGGCTTATAGCGTTGCATGTCACGTTAGGCGTACAGAGTATATGTATACTTCTAATAAAACTGTGGTAAATACCCGAGGCCCGAATATCCGGGCTAAGGGTATAGTACAGTCGTCCGACGTGAAATCGTACGACCGTATTTTTACTCGATTAGCGCAGATACAAATGAATCTATTCCGACCAATGGACCAAATGTGGTGTCTTTACCGACCAACAGACGAACGTGATGTCATCATAAGGCTCCACCTCTCTTTGTTTGGTAGCTGCTAACAAGAATTCGGTCATCGGGCGTCCGTCCTGTACATGGTGTTCATTCCTTTGCTTAACGGGTTTAGAAACAATGGCTACAGTCTACATTTGCACGTGCATGTTTTCCAACAACCAGGCGTCTAGATAATGTGCGTCTATATTATTATTATTTGTTAGACAAATAATGTGCGTCTAGAGAGCGAAGGTGCTGAATAGGTGCCATGCGGTACGTGCCAAATGCGGTTAATTGTATAACATTTTGCTTGTTCTACAGTGTTTCTGCATAGTGGTTCTGCAGTCTGACAGCTTGAATTTCGGTGTGGCTGAGCCGCCGCGATGTTGTTGCAACCATCACTAGTGTCGTCTTCAACAGAAATTTGGCGCTCTACGGGAATTTGCGAAGGGGAACGTGCATTGTCCATGACAGCGCGTCTGCATGTTTGTTGGACAAAGCGACTGACCTCTAAGTACGCTAGTGCGTCTCTATTCAATTTTTTACGGTATCCAAAGTCAGAGCAAACACAGACGCCTAATCTACACTTGCACCTGCATGTTTTCCCATATTAATGTTTTGTTTTGGCTGTGGCGGCTCTAGGTTCATCTCATTACGACAACCAGTGGTTATTTAGCTATTTAGCGGTTAGACGGTGATAGATGTACTCTACGGTAGGCGTAACCACCACGTGAAGGGATGTCAATGGTGTCAATTCATGGGCGTTTGTGCCTTCTGATCCTCACCTGCCTTTTATACATACTGTACGCATGTTCTAGCATGTGGTGTGCATGTACACCATACATCCAGCCGAGGGTTTAGCACTGTAGTGCATTTCTATTCATTTAGCTAGAAGGTTTGCGCCATCCCCTCCCTTTTCGACTTCCGGACGACTGGAAAGGTCTGGCAAATTGCCTTTGAAGGTGTCGTTTGCCGCACTCAATTACTACCTGGAGGATTCCGGGAGACTAAAGATATCATTAGTGGTCGACATACATCACTGTCGACGCGGAGGTCACTGGTGGAACCGAGTGAAACCAGACCCTTTTCCCGTCTGAAGTCGAAATGAGGAGAGGCATATAGGAAGGCTACATGAAGTACTTTCGCGATGTAACACTGCCTAACTCGGTGAAAACTACTACTAGTTCACACGTAAATGTCAGTCGAGAGAAATGCTCAATCACGATAATACATATATACACATATGTGTGTGTGTGTGTGTGTGTGTGTGTGTGTGTGTGTGTGTGTGTTTGTGTGTGTATGAAGGAGAAATTTCAAAGCGTATGAAGTACGACACCCAAGTGTTTTCATTGGGTACTCTCTTTTTTCCACTTGCAGTTAAATCATTTGGGACATGGTCGGATGTCAGCTTGAATACATTAAAGACTATAGCATCTAAGACTGTTTCTGTTAATTCTATTCCTTTAGTCAGTCTTTAAATAATTTGTTGCAGCAATTGTCAGTTACGTTGTGGTCGTATAATGCATGCATGATTCTAAGTAGATTGTTGTTAGACAATAATGACATTAATGTTAGTTTATGGGATTTCCCTCTATCGTAGATTGGTTGTATTGAAATATATATTTGGCTATATATATATCTGCTCTTACGGAGGCAAAAGCCATGTTCACAATACAACGCTGACGTTGACGCTGACGATGATGCTACCGTGACCGTCATATCGTGAACATGTCAACGTCGACGATGATCGTCGCAGCGTTCGTCCAGCGTTCTTGACGCTGGAGTTGACTCGATTTCAACTCTGGCGTGTATTCTGCAAGTGTACCAACGTAACCGGAAAACACGTAACTACTTTATACAAATCAAAGATCCGTCCTATTAAATCCCGGATTTGGCATGGAGGGTCTAATCGACAGCGTGCGGGGTTATCCTTGTCTTCGGCACGTGCATTTAAAAGAATACAAAGACCTGCCGCCTTCGTTCAAAGATTGGTCTGACCCACATTTGCCGCTGTTGAGATTCTCTAGCTCTACGCCTACGGCGGCGAATGAGAAGTAGAAAAATTACAAGTTCTTCGTCCATCTATGATACACACGTGGTATCACAATAACGTGCGTTAGCATGCTCTCAACGCTCGAGTTACCAGACACGTGCTGGCAAACGTCTCATGACGCTCACAGAAAAATATTGTAAATGGTACAACGTCATCGCTAGCGTCAGCGTCAACGTCCAGCGTCAACGTCCTGCGTCATCGTCACCGTCGTATTGTGAACTAGGCTAAAGGCTGCCAGTTTACTACCACGTCACATTCTAAAGTCTCATCGTGACAGTCTACATCTCCTTTCTGCATATTCCAAATCGTCGATGTAGTATCCAGGTGCTGGCCATCCGGGGGTTTGATCCTGGTAGATCTTTCAATAGCGAACCACGAGATATTACACTGGCGACGAGGATGGCGACGCTTGGGCGATTGGCAGAATTCGATGAAGCCAAAGACAACTGGCGGCAGGACGCCGAACGGATGCAGCAGTTCTTCGTGGCTAACGAGATAGAAGATGCCGCCAGAAAGCGCGCCATTTTTTGAGTAACGTGGGAGCTCGTACGTATACACTGTTGAGAAGCTTGTTACATCCGGACAAGCCAGGAGAAAAGCCGTTTGCAGACATCTGTGCCACGTTGGATTTCCATTTCCACCCAAAACCTTCTACTACGATGCAACGTTTCAAATTCAACAGCAGAAGCCGCCAGCCAGGTGAGTCAGTGACGAATTACGTAGCCGAATTACGTAGGCGGCCGAATATTGTGAGTTTGGGGATTCGTGGAGTGATTTGCTGCGAGATAGACTGGTAGTGGGAGTTCAAGATGAGAGGATTCAGAGACGGTTGCTGTTAGAGAGAGATCTGAAATTCCAGAAAGCGTGCGAGGTGGCTCAAGCGATGGAGTGGGCAGCTAAGAATGCTGAGCAGTTGAGTGCTAGCGCAAGTGTGGATGTCAAGCCTGAGACACTACCAGTGGTTGTCCAAAATGTAAACAGCCAGAAACCCACTCTGTCAAGCTGCTATCGATGTGGCTACAAGGGCCATGTTCCATCAACCTGTCGTTTTAAGTCAGCAATTTGTCACGGGTGTAAAAAGATGGGGCACATACTTAGAGCATGCAAGGCCAAAGGGAAGAGTGGCAAGCAAGAACACCGAGCAGCTGTAGTAGAACAGGAATGGGAATTACCTGAGGATGGTGAACAGTCACAACAGTATCATCACTATATGACTCAAAAAGTGAGTAAAGAGGAGATAGTAAATTCTTTGGAGTCAAACCAGAGGCCCTGGTTCACTCCAGTGATGATAGAAGGAGAAAAGCTTGACATAGAAATCGACACTGGTGCATCAGTGTCACTGATCAGTGAAGCTGTTTATAGGCAGCTGTGCAAAAAGCAGCGCCCTGCATTGCGTAATACAGTTATTGTCCTGAAGACCTATACAGGAGAGAAATTTCTTTTGCTGGGGAGGATCATAGTCAAGGCAAGTACCCCTCAGGCCAGAAAGGGAGTAGAGCTACCATTACTACTCGTGAAAGGAAGTGGCCCTAGTTGGTTTGGGCGTGACTAGCTGAGTGAACTGAAAATGAACTGGCAAGCATCCAACCAGGTTTTGCGACTGGATAGAGAGGAGCTGGATGGTATCCTGGAGCAGTATGAGGAGGTATTTAGAGATGAACTAGGGCTCCTTAAAGGTGTGGAAGTCAAAATCCATGTAGAAGCTCAGGCAACTCCCCGTTTTTTCTATCGTGCAAGAAACGTACCACATGCAATCAGAGAACAAGTGGAAGAAGCTCTTTGCAAATTGGTGGACGCTAGAATTTTCAAGCCTGTACGGCACTCTGAATGGGCAGCACCAATAGTCCCAATTTGAAGGCAGATGGCTCTATTAGAGTTTACGGGGATAATAAAATGACATTCAATCAAGTAGCAAAACCTGATAGTTATCCCCTGCCACGGATAAATTACCTTCTTGCACGATTGGGTGGAGCAGAGGTTTTTAGAAAAGTCGACATGTCACAAGCGTACCAACAGCTGGCAGTGGACGAGCATTCAAAACTCTTTGTCACTATAAACACCCACAAAGGGTTATTTCAATATAATCGATTCCTTTTTGGTGTGTCTGCGGCTCCAGCCATATTTCAACGCACAATGGAGAATCTGTTGCAAGTTATTGAGGGGGTGATAGTATATCTTGCATTGATGATATCCTAGTGACTGGGAAGTGTCAGGATCAGCATTTACAGCGGTTAGAGGAAGTCCTCAAGAGGTTGTCCGCGGCAGGGCTGCGACTCAAGAGAGTGAAATGCCAGTTCATGGTTCCCTCAGTGCAGTATTTGGGAGTTACCGTCGATGCAGAAGGCACTCATCCGAATAAAGACAAAGTTAGAGATATCCAGGAAGCTCCCGCACCAACATCTGTGAAAGAACTCAAGTCTTTTCTTGGGTTACTAAACTATTACAGCAAGTTCCTCCACAATATTTCAAGTGTATTGGCACCACTATACAAATTACTGAAGAAGGGAGTGAAGTAGCACTGGGGAAAAGAACAGGAAACGGTATTCAAGGAATCTAAAAGAGTATTGATTTCTCAAAAAGTTTTGATTCATTACGATGCATGAAAGCCTCTCATCCTAGCGTGTGATTCATCACAAGTAGGTATTGGGGCGGTATTGTCTCACCAGGAAGACGATGGCAGTGAACGTCCCATAGCTTTCGCTTCGAGGACGTTGACGACTGCAGAACAAAAATAGCACACAGATAGAACAGGAAGGCATGACGGTAGTGTTCGAAGTTACAGGTTTTTACGAATACATCTATGGAAGACATTTTACATTAGTCTCAGATCATGAACCACTTCTGACCCTGTTTAATGAAAGAACTGGAGTGTCCGAAATGGCGTCAGCAAGGATTCAAAGATTGGCCCTCAAGTTATCTGGCTACCATTACACTTTCAGGCATAAACCAGGAATCATAAATGGTAACGCTGATGGATTGAGCAGACTGCCATTAAGAGGACCGCCAGATGTTTTAGAGGAGTCGCCACCACCCGAAGTTGTTAGTCTCTTGCATCGGTTGGAAGTTCTTGAAAGTCCTGTATCCGCACACGAAATCAAACGGTGGACACGTGAAGATCCTGTACTAGCGAGAGTGTTGAAATACGTGCTGCAAGGATGGCCCGCTAACTTACTAGGTGATTTTGCAGTCGCAATGAAGCCGTACAAATCTAGGGCAAATGAATTGTCAGTGCAAGATGGTTGTGTTCTGTACGGCGCCCGTGTGTTAGTGCCCGAGAAAGGAAGGCATGCAGTGCTCTCACAACTGCATGATGGGCACCCAAACTGTTCAAGAATGAAAGGGATTGCAAGAACCATAGTTTGGTGGCCAAGGATTGATTCTGAAATAGAAGGAACTATTCGGAAGTGTCTTACATGCCAGCAGCAAGCGAGAGCACCGACATTAGCTCCGCTGTGTGCATGGGAATGGCCAGAAAAGCCGTGGAGTAGATTGCATGCCGACTATGCAGGGCCGCTTATGGGAGCATACTTTTTGTCATTGTGGATGCTCGCACCAAATGGATGGATATTCACTACACGGGCAATTCTTGTTTTGTATCACAGCAGTTCGAAGGATTTATAAAGGGCAGCGGTATTAGGCATGTTCGAACAGTACCCTATCATCCCGCCTCTAATGGCCTTGCACAGAGGGCAGTGCAGTCGTTTAAAGCTGGCATGCGGAAGCAATCATCAGGGTCTATAAAAACCAAGTTTGCAAAATTTTTACTCAACTATCGTACCGCCACGCATACAACCACTGGAGTTGCACCAGCGCAACTATTAATGGAGCGAAGGCTGACACCATCCATAGACAGGCTGTTCCCGGATGTGACGAGGAAAGTGGTCCAAACACAGTTACAACAGAAGAATTACCATGACCGGTATGTTACATACCGTCCATTTCAGGTGCAAGACAGAGTATTTATCAGGAACTATGCAAATGGCCCAATTTGGGTACCTGGGGTGATATTAGCCGTCACGGGTCCACTGTCTTATGAGTGTCAATTAGTCGATGGACGTCGAGTACGCCGACACCAAGATCAGTTGCGGAAGAGGGAGGTAGAAGTAACACCTCCAGTAGTTAGGGAAGGACTGAGTTGTGGTGAAGGACTACGAGAGATAGTGGACAGTTTTCAGAAGGCACCAGACCCTGTGGTTGCTGGTGGTCCTTTCGACCTAACACTAGAGGATTCTCTAGATACACCAGAAGAGCCAGAAATCTGGGCACCGATGCCAAGTCCACCTACAGTAAGTGAAAGGGAACTGTCACCTGAGCCAATGTCAACGCCGGAATCGGTAGCACCAAGACGATCGACAAGGATTCGGAAGGAGTCGAACCGATTAGACTTGTGATTGTAAATTGACAGAGTTGTTGTTGTGTTGCGTAGTTAGCTAAAGGTAGTGGGAAGGGGTGTAGTATCCGGGTGCTGGTCATCCGGGGGTTTGATCCTGGTAGTAGATCTTTCAATAGCGAACCACGAGATATTACAGTCGACATTACAGCCACTAAAAGCGATAGACAGACTTCTAATTCCGCACGAACCAAGTGGCCAAAAGATTTCAGCGCAACCCCTACAGTGCGCTAGACTAAAATGTGACGCGTTTATTTCCACTGTAGCAAAATACAATTTGAAAGCAAGTCATAGCCAACAGCTGCCAAGCTACAAGTGCCATCTACCCAATAATCTACAACAACTTGACCAGAAGCACGACGACAACAACAGTCACACAACAAGCAAGATGATCGACGAGCAGTACAAACTAACAGTCATCTGACTCTCATATTACTGAGAAACTGCTGGTGGAAAGTCGCCAATCTCACCTTGTTCCGTCACAGGGGATCCATTCAGACTGTATGAAATAAGCAGTTTCATCCTCAACTGTTGCTATAAAAATAATGAATATTAATTAAAAGACAAGCAACAAAGCATATAATCTGTGACTCAATAAAGACAACCAAACAAACCTTGCTAATGGGAATCTTCGCTAATTCAAATTACCTTTGGCGTCCTGCCTTGCGTACCCACATCTTATTGGGTACGTTATGATTACAGTAGAACCTCACTAATCTGACAGCCTCTTGCCAAGCCCTGTTCAGATTACTGAAGTTGTTTGGATTTCAAAATGCCAAAACACGTAGCCTTCCCTTGGAGGTCCAGACTTTGCCTCGAACCTTGGGACATTTGCATATCTCTACACATATGTCATGTTTGTAGTAAATAACACCGCTGCAACGACTACATGCACTTCTAAATAATGTAACAGTCAGGACTTATAATACAGTATAAGATGAATAACAATCCGCCATCAATTTGGCCTCACCAAGATATGTTGACATCATAATATATCTATGTGGATCAAGCATCATGGCAATGTGGAGGTCACGCAGATGAGGTCACAAGATTGTAACCACTGTTTGCCGTCTGTTGTGCCTACCCTGTCAGACAGGGAGGTTAATTAATGAGAATGAGCCTGTAGCAGGTGGGTAATATGGTAAACATAGAGCAATTATCCAATAATGATGTCCAACAGCCAAACAAAATCCACCAATATGATTTCAGCGACAATTTTTAGCAAGCCGCCAAAATAAATTCCCTCCAATGTTCATCTAAGACGTCAATCAGATACGCGTTTTCTGAAAACTAGATAACCGCAACCCGGATGAGGCAGCCCAATAGGATCTGGGTACGCAAGGGAGGGCACCAAAGGTAATTTGAATTAGCAAGGATTCGGATTGGCGAGGTTCGACTATATCTAGTTTCCAGAAAATGCAAGTATCTTACTATTTTAAATCATGACTGTCACATTATTTAGAAGTACATGTAGTTGTTGCAGCATTGTCGTTTACCACAAACATGACACATGTGTAGAGATAACATAAATGCGCCAGTGGTATAGGTGTCCGAGGCATGGTCTGGATATCCAAGGTTATGCATTTTGGCCTTTTGGTAATCCAGACAACTACACTAATCCGAACAAGGCTTGGCACGGGACTGTTCGGATTAGCAAAGTTTTACTGTACTCATGCATGCCACAGCCACCATTGTAGCCAAACAAACAGTTTCATACTTGCATTATCAACAGACTACCATAAAGCAAATACCTAAACTATAACAATCCACACACACACAAACAAACACACAGACACAGACACAGACACAGACACAGACACACAGACACACACACACACACACACACACACACACACAGACACACACACACACACACACACACACACACACACACACACAGACACACACACACACACACACACACACACACAGACACACAGACACACACACACACACACACACACACACACACACACACAAACACACACACACACACACACACACACACACACACACACACACACACACAGACACACACACACACACACACACACACACACACACACAAACACACACACACACACACACACACACACACACACACACACACACACACACACACACTTACCCGTTGAGGATTCACAACCTGAATGATTTGTGTCACACTGCCAGAATTAGAAGGTGGAATTACATTCCCAGATGGTGATTGAATGTTCAACTGGAATGCCTTGGAACAGACACACACAGAGATAGATAGACAGGCATCATTCTCACTTTCCTGTTGTAAGGAATACCTTTGGTACTGCTACTTGAAATAGAAAGTCCGTCATTGCTACAGGTTGGGAGTTACAAGCAAACATTGAGATGTCGACCATGTTGCTGGGATTGTTGGCAATTTTTGAGAACGAAAATTCAACTGTCAATCCATTCTTGTTGAACACAGTCATTGAAGGTATGGAACCTAAGAAATCCATAGTTCAGACATACAAACTGATAAACAGGCTGTACATACAGACAAACAAATTTAAACAAACAGACAAAGATACGCGATAAAGCATGCCTGTATCAGTTGAAGGTGGGGTTCCGCCACCCAATAAATCCATTTAGCCTGAGCCAGAAGATGGAGCATTAGACTGCACAGGCTGAACTGCAGCTACAAATAGAAACCAAATATAAACTATCGCCAATCATGCAAACATATAGACAAACAAATTATATACGCATAAACAAGAAAGAAACAAAGAGACAGAAAAGAAACCAGAAACCATAAAAGAAAAGCTTACTCAAGTAGACATACATACAGAAAGACAGGCAGACAGACAGACAAAAAGATAAAAAACAAACATACAACAAATAAACCAACAGAGACACACACAGAGATAAACAGACAGATAAATAGACAAACATGTAAACAAACAAGCAGACAGACAGATACCAGCCAGCCAGCCAAATACACACACACACACACACACACACACATACACACACACACACACACACACACACACACACACACACACACACACAAACACACACACACACACACACACACACACACACACACACACACACACCAAGCATATGGCACGAAGTAAATGCCAAACCTACAAATGTCACAATACGATAATGTCACAAGAGTCTCATTCAGTTCACACATTCTGTTTCACAATTATTTGTCCTCCTCACCTGGTGCTGATACAGACAGACCTCCCAAGATGTCCAGCAGCTCATTGCCAGCTTGACTGGACACTGGCTGTTCAGCTACTGCTTCAGAATATCCCAACAAATCTAGAAGACTGGCCTAAATGTTACATTACAGTATTGATTAGTGACTTCCATTACAGAGTTCTGATTCAAACGTTACTTCTTGAGATGCAGGTTTAATAGGTAGTGGTGCTGCTTGTAAACCAGGTAAAGTTGCTCCATTTGCTGTACAAGACGAAAGGAAATGTACATTTACAATGTACCAGCAATTAAATCAAATCATGACTCATGCAACCCACAAATCTTACCTTCTGTAGGTAGAGACTCTCATGCTCCGTTTGTGTCATTGACACTAGCTGACGCCTTAACATCTGCCGATGGCATCCTTTCTAACAAGGCTGATCTAACACAATAATGAGATGGTGAATAGGTTATTAATGTATACACCCACAAGCATACCCACATGCACACGCACATACTCACACACACAACTACACCCACGTACACACAGCAAGAAATCACAACGTGTACCATCATTAATACCTCATGTGATTAAATGCACTAAAGAGCTGTGAGTATTCAACCGATCGTTGCTGCAGTTCGACATTCAAATTTGCTCCATATTGAGCAACTAAACCCTGAATACGTCTACACATATCAGACCATACATTAATTAATTAATACACCCAGACATAATCCATTGCTACAAAGCCAGTCAGATGAACACAGACAAACATAAACACAAACAAAGACACAAAAATTGTTGATACAAACTTATAAATGCAACAAACTCTAACACGACTCATACATACTGAGAGACAGACACTATAATATTTCTCACTCTACTGTCTGTGTGAATCTGGTACTGAGCTTCATAACGCTTGTCACAGCAAAAGTTAAGGGAAGTTGGCAATGAATGAGGACTCTCCAATACAGCTTGCAATACATTGAGCACATCAGACTCACTCACCTAGAGTACACAACACAACAAATAATCATTTCCCATAAACTAATCAAACAACAAATTACACAGTTTTTGCATCAAATCAATATACCCTACTTGCTCAAATATATCCCCAGGGCTCAAGAAAGTTCCCATCCTCAGTTTTGGCCAGTGCTCTAACATTGTCACACCTCTTTCTACAGTGACTGTCTGCTAGATTTATACTGCCTGTAGGAATGCTAATAACATTATTTTTCACTTGCTTACACCTTTGACATCATGCAGCAGCTATGAAGAGGAGAACTGGTTCATTGACTGAAGTTTTAGTGTTGTCAATGCAATGGCTTGTTTGGTGTCAAAATCTGCCAAGGAATTTAGCATTAGCATTAGCTTAAGCTAAATAATTAATCACTTCGGCCAATGAAAACCTCTAGGTGTCATATTATCTAGTAATGTTCCATCCCATACAATTCCTTGGATGCCAACCATGGAGTAGGATCAGGCGAGTACAGTATTGCAACACCACTTTCCAAACCTTTGCAAATAGTTCTAGATATTATAGGTTATCACATGGCTACAAGAGCAATAAAGTAGACTGAGTGTGGACACTCTGATAAATTCGATATCATCTGAGTGACATGTGATAACTGATTTATATCCCATTTCCCAATCGCAAGCATGTTAGTCAGGCAGACGATTGAGCCTGTTAGTGGAGCAGTGGAATGTCTTTCTTGTTCAATTTCTATGTCAAGTGACTACGAATTGTTGAGTAGCACATGTATCGCAGTTGATGTGTATGTTGACAACTTGATAGACTGCACTTTGGCACTCATCATATAGTAATTACTGGTCATCCAGAACCATGGGCTGCTGATAACTCATATCAGACCTTGGGTTGATAACCTATATGTATATTAGTCTATTTTGGGACAACGGGGTGATATACTAAGTTTATCACTCCTCCGACTATTTGGAACTCCCCTAGCAATAAGATATAGAAAGTACCTACCAAATCCTACCAGATAAAGATGCTACCAGAACATCATCATCTGCTTCTACCACTACAAAATTAAATGTGAAATGATCTGACCAAACTTACCTCAATAGCCTCTTCTCCCTGAGTTGGTCCCAGCAATAGCAGATCACCATACTCACCAATACACCAAACACCAATTTGAACAAGGGATTGCTAGCACAAAACAAACAACAGAACTGTTACCAACTCATACAAACAGCAGCGTAAACTCAGGCCATTCCAGATTCAGTGCACAGAGACCCTTCATCATACCTGGCTAATGTCACCACTGAGAGCAACATAAAGCTGCTGCACAATGTATGTATGGAGTTCTGTCATGCCAGCAAAAAATTGAATGAGACCAAGAACAAGGTCTTCTTCTACGTATGCTCCTGTCTATAATATATCAACAAAAATTAGTGATGCTACATAATGCATGTGTTGTGTATCAAGAAATGCATTTCTTATATAATCTAATGTATTACAATATCCATGCCTCCACCTTCAAACCTTAGCATAATGCATTAGAGAATCCAATTCAGACAAAATCAATAAAAATGCAATTTGATCGATTTGTGAAAACGACTCACCATTGTCAACACTTGCAATACAGTATCTACATGCCACTTCTGATCAGGAGCGTGTCTAACACAAACATGCATGTCTTTCAAACACTATACACATCCATGACCGCCTCTTACTTCTCAGCTGTAAGAACGAGATTAGATGCAATATATGCCTTAAACTCCATGTCTGCGTCGAACAGAAAAGACACAATTTCCTTAGTAAGACTCTTTGCGTTGCTGTCATTGATTAGAGCAAAACATAACTCAATAGCCCGTCTGTAAACAAGACACAAATAACCAGTATTCATTAGACTCACTCTTTATATCTCAAACCACAGAAACAACACATTCTTCCAATGCACATATTTAGCAATCGGTTTCAAGCAGTGTTCAACTTCAACTGTTTCAATGTCAATATCTCAGCACAGCTGTATTGAAACAAATTGATGCTTACACACATGCAAAAATAAAACAGACTACATGAATAAGAATGCTTCAGATACAAATCTAAATCACATGCTTTCTAACACCCAAGATACTTTGTTCACTCTAATGAGTTAAGCCTACAACTTGAATATTTTGTTGTCTCACTTAATAAAAGACAGTAGCACATACACATTCTGTTGCAGTCTGCTTATTTAATTATACTGTAATTAATTAATTAATTAATGGCTTGTATGTACTCCAACCAAGCATGCAAATATTTAAATTTTGATAATTGTACATTATTTATATATTATGTACATATTATTTATATATTCTTTATAATTATTTATATATTATTTATATATTATTTATATATTATTTATATATTATTTATATATTATTTATATATTATTTATATATTATTTAATACTTATCACTATATAATATTTATTGATATTAATGCTATTGTAGGCGTGTCAAAAATCTTTAAAATCCCGCATTCTCCACCATTTTTTCCTGTAAATTCGCGCATTTTGATTCAGCTACAGTAGTTGGCAGGTCTGCCTAGAACTTCCTACTGAAATGAAAGTAATGCATGCATGGCCGTTGGTCTTGAAGAAAGATGTCTAAAAGTTTCCTTTTGTGAACTTTGTGTGGGTAAAAGATATCCAAATAAAAGTGATACGTTGCTCTGATCACTCCATTTCAACAAAGCCTGGATTAGTACTTTTAGCCAGTTGGCGCCTGGAATGTCCATTCAGTCGCCAGAACATGCCAATTCTTGGGCGACAGTCCTCAAAACCTTCCACAACCCTGGTCGCACTTCGAGTAAACAAATAAATAGAGTGAACGTGATGGTGAACAAGCCAGACGTACTACTTTACCTAGAAAGTAATCCTTGGACCTACCTGAGCAAGAATGTCATTCATTGCTTCGCTTGTTTCATTCACCGTGACCCAATAATCGAAGTGCATGTGTTTAGTCGAAGGCCATTTACCTGCATAAAATACAAACCATTCTAGCTATTCATCATTATCGTAAATCTAGGCATCACCGTTGTTCAGTCACAGTCGTGGCGCCACCATCTGCTTGAGTTGCTTCAAGCTTGCTTACTAGGGCTAAAATTTTTTACGTAGTGGCCAAGACCAGCCTCTGGTGCCACTTAGCGCCAGTAGCCCACCCTAGGGAGATACTAGTTAAAGTCGCAACTTCGTTGAATCGTTTACGAAAGCCGTAACGCAAAGAGAGTGCCCGCCCCGTGCAGATCCTGCGCTACATCAGTCAGTCTAGATATAAATGTCCTAAAAGGTCCTTGGAGCTCCAATTCGCTGCGCTAATTTATATCGTTAGCGCGCTGTAGTGATTGTGCGACTAGACACGGTACGTTACAGCTAGACAAATAGGCGAGTGCATTGTGACCAACGAAATTTATTTGTAGCATTTTTCTATTTAGCGAACTTCCAGCGAAACCACTGCATACAAAGAACTGTGTGCGTCATGGACTCTAGGCAGGCATGTCAGAATTTCTGTGTCCAGGGTCTTGGGACGTTTGAAAGACCACTTTCAAGTTTGGGGAACCTGTCGCTTCATACTATTTTGTAAAGACTGAGCATGCGCGCATGCTGAGACTTTTCGGCATTGAAACACAGCATGGGCGTCAGAAGGGCATCGGCCAAACGGCCATATGGCATTACCACTTTCCTTTCTAGGTGACCTTTGCCAGTCGCCCATTTTGTATACTTCTGGCTATGGGTAGGTATTTTATCATTTGAGTTGCTGTGTATCTGTTTACCAGTAACTACATTCTGATGCGTACCCGAGTTTAATACTGCATTATCGAATTGGCCAGTTTTCATGTATATTTCTATTCATTTGTTTGGCTTTTTTTAGTTTTTTTTTTGTAGATGCCTACCATTGGTATGATTTGTTTGCATCGTTTAGTGTGTAGATATTTATTCTGATTGTACAGTACTAACTTGTATTGTGCTGCAGTTGTGTCAACTATGTTCCCAAGCCAGAGGATTCAATGTTGCTGCAAGCAGCTTTAGCGATTTACCAGAAGTTTGATTAACCGGCCAGCTGATGCTATGGTTCTTGCAATTCAACTAACTGACATGAAGCTTGTTCAAGAGATATTTACAACATGCGATGATCTGTAAGTAAAGAGCAACAGTAACTATTTAAATACAAACAGAGCCAACCTGTGTTACTCTTATTACTAAATCATAGTGCAACAAAATGTCACTATGTCACGTTGTGTGTTTACCACATTTCTTAACCCCTAATGAGTACATTTTTTAACAAAGCAAGTTTCACTCGAGTTTACATAATTATTAATGCATCACTTTCACACATGATGGTTGCTTACAAATGTCTTTGGTTGAGGTTAAGACTTTGCCACCTTTGTGTACTGGTGTGCAGAGTTTGTATTATTTATGTGAATGAAATCAGTTTATTAACCTTTAGTTGAGATTTTATTGAAAGGTACGTGTAAGCAATTTATTGTCTACGCTTTTGGTTGTGCATTTGTAGTGGTTGGCATTGTGTGTGAATGTTGCTTTTTGTTTAAATCTGTACAGCAGCAACTTGCGTTCAAGTTAGGACGTCAACAGATTTGTTTTGATCTGGATTCCAGCATGCCTAATAGGGACGACCTAACTGAGATTATGGAGAACATTCTACTGAATAACCACTTTTTGTCTCTTACTAGAGAAGTAAGCAGTTCAAATGGTTGCTTATGTGTGTGCATGTTTGTGAGAAAGTGGAGTGTGTTTGGGGGGAAGCAAATGGGATGTGTGAGCCTGAGGACTGCGTGGTATTGGGGCTTGGGTGTGTAGGTGCGTGCGATTGTTGGCATGTAGAAGCTGCAAATGTGATCTTTGCAAGCACGTAGATGATATTACCACTTTTAAAATTTAATGGTTTTTTGACATATGACATTGTGGTTTGTTTTGGTATAGCTGGACATCATGGAGCCAAAGGTTCCTGAAGATATTTACAAGAGCCATCTGGAGACTCACAGTAATATGCTTGTGGTCTATTTCTATATTTAAAGTTAGTTAGATGAGTTTATTGAAAGGATCGTCTTATGGACCATCCAATTTTGATTCAGCCAAGCAAAATTTTGCAGCATCATTTGTGAATGGATTTCTTAATTTTGCATTTGGTCAAGATAAGCTGTTAATGGATGATGGAAGTAAATGGATTTACAAGAATGATGATCATGGTATGTTTTAGTAATTAACTTTTGTGTGAATAGGTATGGTAGGGATTATTTGGAAGTTGTACACACACACACACACACACACACACACACACACACACACACACACACACACACACACACACACACACACACACACACACACACACACATGGACAAATGTTAAGCCCTCCACGTCATTCAACATTGACCATAGGGTCTGTTCCGAAGAAAGATTTCTCTGCCTCTAGAGACAAGGGCCTCTATGTGCTACATGGAGGCTTAAAGGCCAGCACTACAATCCACCTGGAGCTTTGGCCAGAGTCATCCAGGAGCAGTGACTATGGCGCAGCTCTGGGACTGGACAGCAAGGCCCACATGTACCCATGATAGTACTGCCAAGCCAGCAGTCTTGTCCATTCCAGTTAAGGACCAGGTGCTCATTTATATTCCTGAGTTGAGAGAAGCAATTGTGTGTAAGTTTCTTGCTTAAGCAAATTATGCCAAAGCTCACCATTACTGTGACTTGAACCTCCAACCTCAATGTTTCCATTCTCCAAATGCACTCTCTAAGCAATGAAGCTACAGCACCATACACACACACACGCACACACACACACACACACACACACACACACACACACACACACACACACACACACACACATACACACACACACACACTGTGCTCATGTGTTTGTGGTTACTATATCATCACCAGATGTGTTTTTGTAGTCTTGGTCTTGCTTATGCTGGCTCAGCGCGTGAGGAAATCATTGAACTTCTGCTTTCTGTTTTATCTGATGAAAAGTCTCTGGTGGAATGTGTGGGCATGACAGTCTTAGCATTGGGCATGATCGGCGCATCAACCTGCCATACTGAAATACAGCGATTATTTTGTAAACAATGATGGAGAAATCAGAAGAACAGCTGAAAGATCCATTTGCAGAATACCTGGCATTACGACTAGGACTCACATACTTGGGTAAGTAGCTGTGATCGGTGTAACAGCGTCATGTAGACAAGCTATGCTTATTAATAATGATTAATGACAATGACCATTAATTTCAGAAAGGATGGTAATGGTTTAAGGAGAGTTATTAATGTTTCGATGTTTATAATGTTCCATCGAATACGTGCTCTAAATGATGTGTTTTGTCAAGTTTTGCAACTGTAGCAAAAATTAGTACCAAAAACTTTGTGTCCACTGCACTCGAGTCCAAGGTATAATGACACCATACAGTACTCTATTACCATGACTTGCAGAAAGTACTATATTTTGTGCTAAGTAGTTCCTGGCAGATCTGCCTACAAACTTGAATTCCTGACAACAGATAAGTTGGTGGAACTCTGATAAAATTGTTTCATGACTAAAAATTTGTTCTTTACAGTATGTTCTTTTCTTGCAGGCAAGCAAGATGCTACAGAGGTTGTGGTTGCATCTCTTGAAGTTGTTCCTGATCGTCTTGGAACATTGTCGAGGGTAATGGTAGAAGTGTGTGCATATGCAGGTGAGAACAACATATGGCAAACTGGTAACAGCATTTTTCTACTGAATAGAAATATTAGGAGTCAGAATGATGTGTTGAAATAGAGTAGTTGGGTTAGGTTTGCTGTTGATGTGGAAAGAGTAGTCGTACAATTGAGGTTACTATTACTTGATGGTTAGGAACCAGCAATGTGTTGAAGGTTCAGAATCTGCTTCATACGTGTAGCGCGCATTAGGAAACAGAAAAGGATCAGGAGAAAGAGTCAGGAAAACAAGAACGGGTGAGACATGGATGCTTTAGTATTATCAAGAGTGATGGTACCCAGCAATGACACACACACACACACACACACACACACACACACACACACACACACACACACACACACACACACACACACACACACACACACACACACACACACACACACACACACACACACACACACACAGACACACACACACACACACACACACACACACACACACACACACACACACACACACACACACACACACACACACACACACACACACATGCAGGCACACACACACACAAACACACATCCTTTTCTCATTTTCCAAAGCATGAAATGATTGCTGTACTTTGTGTTTGGTGATCTAGAGTCTTGTCATCAACGTAGTAGTGGTTCTGGTACAGCGAACTCTGGAAGTGAAGCCAGCACAGAACCTGTTCAAGACGCTACTCATCAGGCGATGGCTGTTCTTGGGATTGCTCTGATTGTGGGTGGAGAAGAGATAGGAGCTCACATCTTTTATCACTTTGGTAAGGAGACTTCTGTGTATAGATTTTGAGGCGCTTAACGTAATACTTATCTCTATGGCATACCTAATTCTAGTTCTTAGTTATTTCTGTGATTAGACCTACCTGCATGTCAATCATTGGCAACATGTTGGTGTAGAACAGAATATGAGTTTCTGTTGATGATTTAGTTTGCAAATGATTGTGATAACTAGATGCAAATTTGATATGCATGGCTTTCTGAATTAGAAACAGACTGTACTTAGGTGAAATGGCAAACTAGGGATTTGAAAAGTGTCAGACACTTGATGTCTGTTCACAAAATTTATAGAGTGTGGGAATCAGATTTGGTGATGAGGATATTTAGGTGTAGTAGCAAAGGAATGAGTCTTTCAAACCACCTTTTTGTAGGGTGACATCAAGATTTAGTAGTACAGTGTATGACAAAGTGTATTTCTCTGACCTTCAGACTTTTGGTTACAACACTCAACTTTCAATTTACATAAACACTTCATACATATACATGTAGGCTAATGTATGCATAATGTAATTAATCAATGTTTTGGCGGTTTCTTTGATCTAAGTTGGTGGTAGACATCAGTCTGTATGGTCAACAGGAAATAGCTAATTGTAAATATACCCTTGTTTGGTTTGAATAGGTGTTTCTTGATCTGGCTATATGACTTGACAAGAATTTTCTAATGACATAGGTAATTGGGAGTAGCTACACTACTAATCTTTAGGAGTTTTTCCATGGTTCACAAAATTTCTGGAAAGACTTTAAAGTAGAAGTGGTTTGCTATTTTTGACATGCTGTTATACAATTTTGGTAGTGCCAGGTTAGCAAGTCTTTGAGAGTTTATTGACTCTCGTTGGTATATTGATGGTAGATGTTATGCAGTAACAGCCGAGACAGTATGGTTTTACTTTGTATTTGTTTTCAATTAAATTGTTTGTCAATGTGGTTGTAAGCTGGCACTCAAAGTTGGTGTTTGGTGTCATACTTTTGTTCTAGGGTGTACACTTAATAGAGAGCTGTTGTGAGTCAGGATTTTCTTACTATGACTTTGACAATTTATTACTTGTAGAGCACTGGCTGTATACCGTACACGGTTTGAATTGTTTTAATTATTTTGCAATTTTTAGTTACAGTATGGTGAACCGGTTAATCATCAAGCTGTTCCTTGGCTCTGGTGTTGTTGTCGACGTTTAGTCCTCAGCTGAATGTTTTGGATATGTTGAACAAGTTGTCTCACGATACTGATGCTGAAGTGTCTCACAACGCTATATTTGGTCTTGGACTAGTCACAGCAGGTACGATATGACTTGACACCAGCAGTGTAGCATGTTGGACAGATTGGAGTAAGGTTGTAAGTTGGAATACTCTATAATGTAGTACACTGTACTTTAGCTCTGTGATATTGGTTTGTGTCTGTTGATTTGCCATTTTTGTATGTTTACCTTTTATTCCGCTGTGTGGGTGTATCTGTCTCTGAATCAATGAGTTTTGGCTCATGAGTTTGTCTGTTAATGATGAATAGAATTAGATAACAATACTTTCACTCCATATATGATGAAGTAATAATTCTCTTTTGTTTTGTTATCCATTGACTGGTACAGATTTTTGTGTCTTTACAGTAAACCAGTTAACTAAACATTACAAGAATGAGTCGCTCGCCAGGAAAAGTTGCTTGGACACAAGACGTTTGATGCTTTTCTGATATTTTTTTCATCTTCACGTTCTCTTGTTCATTCTCTTTTCCAGGCCGGATTTAGTGTTGTCTGATAATTCATGACTCAAAATTCTATCGCTTGCATCTGTACCTCAGTGCAGGTTGTCATACCTGACACATTATTTTTAATCACATTTCTGAGTTGTCAAAGTCATCTTTGACAGTTCCAATAATGTAATACAAAGTTTAGTAGAAGTTTTATCATTGATAGTTACCACAATAGATCAATATGTAATAATAACTGTAACTTATTACTCGAGTGATTGATCACTAGGAAGACTACTCATCAATACTAAATGTGATTTCTTTGTTATATACAAATAATATTGGTATTTTAGGTACTTACAAACAATGCTTGACTTGCTGGTATGCTTCGTCAGTTTGCTATGTACTATCACAACGATGCAAACAACTTGTGTATGACCAGAATGGCACAGGTCAGATAGTCATTACTGTGTCATTGCTGTTTGTTTTGATGGTGTTTTAGTACTGGTAGGTATGGTTGTTGATTGACGTGGGTGCTTGTGTGGAGTCTGACTCATGCTGGGAAGGGAACATTGACGATGAATCCTTATCATCATGATTGGACTCTTGTATCTCGTGTTGCTGTCGGTGGACTCCTGTCTGTGCTTGTTGCATGCCTCGATGCCAAGAAAAGTAAGACGTGCATTAGTGTACAAACTGGAAGTTTTGTAAGTTTGTGCAGGACATGTACTAGTCTCTATTTCTGTCTTCGTTTGTATTATGTTTTGTGTGTGATTTGGTGTGTTGTGGCATTTGTGTAGTGATACTTGGTAAGAGCCGTCATTATCTTCTGTACTACTCTGTCCCTGCCATTCGACCTCGAATGCCGGTCACACTTGCTGAAGATTTGAAGTTGGTGTCAGTTACAGTGATTGTTGGGCAGGTGGGTTATGTTATTGTTTCTTAATGTTGTTGCTGTTTGTGTGTGTGTGTGTGTGTGTGTGTGTGTGTGTGTGTGTGTGTGTCTGTCTGTCTGTCTGTCTGTCTGTCTGTCTGTCTGTCAGTCTGTTTCTGTGTCGGTCTGTGTGAGCACATATGCATGTGCATGCATATGTACCGTTGCCTTCAAGAGGTTACTGTTTGTAGGCAGTTGAAGTTGTCGGTTAAGCAGGTAAACCAAAGACCATCACTGGCTTTCCAATTCATTCGACCCCGTTTTATTGGCATATGGGGAGAGGGCTGAGTTAGCTACCGAAGAATGCAAGTTGCTTTTCTCATTTAGAATATATCAAGTCAACTCATGGTTGTTGATATTGTTTAAATGTATCGCTGAGCCTAATTATGGAAGGATTGGTCATATGAAGAAAGTTCATGGATCATCTTAGATCTAGAGGGAATAATGCAACTCAGATAGACTGTATGTGTGAATTGTGCATAGCAGTTGTGTGCATTTTGGCTTTGCTGGGATGCAGAGAATTGTAGTAGAAATAGTAGGATAAGTTTCTCTTGTATACTGTATCAGTGTATCTGCTGTTATCAATTGCACACAGTTTACTGGTCTTGCTTGCTCTCTAGAGCTTTAAACTGATAATGTTTGCATCACTGCTAGATGAAAGCTCTGCAGTGCTGCCAATTTTGATTACCAAGATGAGTGGGACAAGGGTATGCATGGCTACGCCCAGCAATATTGACAAGTTTCCAAGACCCAGTGAAAGCCTCTCGAAGAGCATGCAAGCTCACAGTCTGGTGTCAGACGTTTACAAAGAACATGAAAACTGTCTGATTGGTTGAACTTATAATTAGAAAGTAGTGACGGTGGTAGAAAGTTTGTTGATCGATGATGTGCTGTTGGGTTGTTTTTTGAGATAAGGGACGTGGTGACTTACCGTGGGTATAGATTACGTGACGTCATTGAATGTGTAAGTATAATATCAGACCTAGTGTACACTGTACGTAGAAGTCTTCAAAGTTACCTGACTTGTGTAGTCAGTAGTACTCTAGATCTCATGCACAAACACATAGAGATAGCAGCCTCAAGAAAAGCGACTGTTTGCAAAAGATGGTGCTAGTGGGTGTGGTGATAACCGTGGCATTAAATTTTCCCATGTAATTGAGACGGACGGTGATTACAAGAGATGACTCCCCCGCTCGAGCATACTCAGAACTGCTTGCGTCATGGATTCAAGACAAGCTGGTTAGGCTCTTGTTTGTCATCGTTGTCAGGGTTTCAGGACGTTTGAAAGAGGGCTGTTTTCGCTTTACACCATTTTATAGGGAATGGGCATGCGCAGCTTGGTTGTAAAAACCATAACCAGACACGCGATGTGTTTCAAACAAAAATGCTGGACTGGGCTAGCGGGGGCTGGCTCTACAAGCATTGCAGGGCCACGTTAACACAGCACCGGGATAGAGGGGTGTTGCAAATTGGCGGATATTTGAAATATCAGTGCAGATCACGCCTTCTAATTTATGGGAACGCCCTAAAGGCACTTCGTCATAACTAAGGACGCTTTCCTAGATTAGCGTTTTCTTTACACTAAACACTTACACTAAATTTTAGATCCTAATGTTTGCATCTAGTTGTTGGCTTGAGTGTTTGTTCGATGTTACAGTACCAATCCCTCTCCTCGCGCTGTTGTTCCCGTATGGTTAATTAATGAAACATTGCAGACGGTAATCTAATATTGCTCTTTCTTCAGACTCTTTGTCAAACCCAAGCATCCAAAGCAAAGAGTTTGGTGAGGAAGGAGTCGCAGAACAGTCATCTGTTGCTACCAGTCAGCTGACGGAAGAGAAGCCAACGGCAAGAACCATTCAGAGTAATGAAGGAACAGCAATACGTCTTCAAGAGTACGAGTAAGATATATTACGTACAACTGCATGTCAAAAATTTACAGGGTATCATTACAAACTACAACTGTAAAACCGCATTTCTGCATGTGTCCAGTTGATTTGATTAATTGTCCATCGCCATGGCTGCCCATCTCAACTTTTGTCTGATCGAGGTACGCAATTTGTCTCTCGCTTGTTTCGACGCCCAGCAGACCGTCTCGGTGTTCACAAGATATTTGCTAGTGCCCATCATCCTCAGGCTAACGTTCAAGTGGAGCGCATGAACCGCTACATTGACCGTACACCTTTAACAGCCTACGTTAGTTAATGACCATCAGACGGATTGGGATGAGTGTTTGGAAGTCATTGTCTTTGCCTATCGAAGTATCTTTGTTGACGCTATTGGCAACACGCCATTCTACATGGTACACGGTCGTGATCCACGCCTTCCAACTGATGTTCTCGCTGGTACTCCATACGATCTGGACATTGATGCTCTGAATTACGGTTTGTCTCTCACCCAAAGATCAACGACGTCTGTGCAACTACTCAAGCTCATCAAGAGTCAGCCGATCATCATGGCAAACGCTATTACGATAACAGCCATCATCTGGTTCACTTTGCCGACGGAAGCCTTGTCTATCTTCATCGGAAGCCCGGTCTTTCTCCCAAGCTCACTAACCACTATGAAGGTTCTTTCCGAGTTTGACGCAACCTGTCCGACGTTCTTTACGAGATATGTCATTTTCAGACCGGTCGACTTACTAAAGTCCGCGTTTATCAACTAGGACATCGGCCACTATAGTTGCAGTAATATCAGGTAGCGTAGCGAGTTCCGTCTAGCGGGAAAAGCGATCTACAATAACGACAACGTAGCGGTTACCGTGAGTGGTACAAGGCAGAGGACCGAAGATGTCGATTCCCACTTCTTCAAAAGGTTGAGAAGCGCTGAATAACTGGAGTTGACCGGAATGGCGTGGTGGTGGCGGTTCACGCAACTGGAATGGCAAACGTGACCGGACAAAGGCTTTGACGTCTTGACCAATACCTTTCCAATAATACTGAGTATGAACGCGATGATACGTTTTCTTGTATCTCAGATGACCAGACATGGGGAAATCGTGAAGAACTTTTGTCACAACCAGCCGACTAGAGGGCGGAAGAATAGGAACATAATGACGTTGCTCATTTGTTGTAGATGTATACATCAAAAGACCGGTATCCGAATCAACAGTAATGTGACCAGTATCACGCAATACTTCTTTGACTTCTGTCGAGGCGATGCGGTTTTCAAGATGCTTGAGGAAATCGATGACGGCATGGAGCAGCGGATAATTCCTGTTGGGAACGAATGTCATCGAGAGGAAGATCGACAATTTCGAGAGCGACAGCCCTAAGCGGTGCATCAACCGATGATTGTGGAGCGGTACCGTTAGACGGCAAACGAGACAGGGCGTCGGCATTCGTGTTAGCTTGGCCGGGCTTATGTCGAATAGTGAAATTAAATTCCTGAAGTCTAAGGATCCAACGAGCTAAACGGCCTGTTTGATGTTTGGCGGACATCTGCCATCGAAGATTAGCGTGATCGGTCTCCACGGTACACTGAACTCCGAGAAGATACTTACGAAAGATTTCGCATCCCCAAACAACTGCGAATAATTCCTGTTGGCGAGTGTCATACTTGCGCTCTGATGCAGACATTTGACAACTAGCGTACGGAATGACGCGTTTACGTCCATCAGGATAGACCTGAGCCAAAAAATAGCTGTAATAGCAGCTCTAGACGCATCCGTCTGCAGGAGAAATGGTTTGCTCTAGTCAGGATGAACAAACAAAGGCGTTGAAGTAAGAAATTGTTTGAGTTCATCGAATGAATGCTGTTGGTCATGAGACCATTGAAAAGGCATGTTATTACGAAGTAATCAAAGTAAAGGCTCAACCCTAGCTGCGTATGACGAAAGAAAGCGACGATAATATGACGTAAGACCCAAAAATGCTTTGAGTTGAGACTTATTCGTAGGGATTTCAATATCAGTAACATCATCGATTTTCTCAGGATCGACACGAAGCCTGTGTGGCGTAACCACGTACACAAGATATCGGATTCCTTTGTGCACAAAATGACTATATTGTCGGAGGCGCTGGAATACTGTTTGCAAATCTTGAAGATGGCTGCCAAAATCAGTAGAAAAAACAAGACTATCATCAAGATGCACAATGCAAGAATGCCATTTGAGGCCAGCGAGAACAGAATCCATTGACCGTTGTAAGGAAGTGGGAGCGTTACACAATTAAGCGGCATGGTGGGAAATTCAAACAACCCGAAAGAAGTGGTAAATGCGGTTTTCTCAATGTCATCAATATCAGGAGCGAGAGGAAGCTGCCACTATCCTGACATAAGGTCAAGGCTGGAAAGAACTGCGTACCACAATGTAGATCCAAGCTGTCGTCAACGCGTGGAATGTGATACCTGTTCTTCTTGGTGCAAACATTCACTCGGTATTAGTAGACACAGAAACGCTCACTGCCATCTGGTTTATCTACCAACACGAAGGGACTAGCCAAAGGCGAACGGGATGGGCAAACAACACCTGTGTGCATCATGGATTCAATTTGATGTTCTGCTTCATCTCTCTTGGAAGAAAGTAAACGATAATACGGGTTAATTGGGGGTGATCTCATGTGTCAATGTGATGTGCTAGCACACTAGGACGACCCAAATTGTCCGAATGCTGCACAAACACGTAGGAATAACTGCTCAGAAGCGCATTCAGTTGAGACTTTTGTGAAGACGAGAGTGGGTTGTTAATCAAAGCAGACGAGCTGACGACAGAGCCTGAGCACGACAGAGGTGCATCATTGCACAACGCCAACGACAAATCGTTATCAGCAACACCAAAAGGTGTGACGGTTGTCAGGTCTAGAATAGCGGTTGAAGAGTGCTAGACGGTAAGAACAACACAAACACGACCGACTGAGCCACTACTGAGATCAACAGCAACCTCAGGGCGGACTTAATCGGTAAAGACACTAAATATTGGAGTTGTAGCTGCGGTACTAAAATCGAGAGGATTGAAACGTCAGTGTACCGTCACCGTACCGATAACTGCGTGAACGTAGCGCAAGAAGTCAGATCCTAAAGAATAGGAAATGCAAAGTCACGAATAACCACGAAACAATGATAGAATTGCATGCCATCAACAAAAAAAGCGTAAGATCAATCTTATCTACGACATCGAGTTGACCACCATTTGCTGCGATAAGATTGCCATGTACACCAGACGATTGGCTGACGTCAAGACCGACAAAGGCGCTAGAAACGATTGAAGAAGCGGCTCCGGAGTTGATGACTCACGTCGCATGTGCAGTTCCTTCAACAATAATTGTACAGACAGGAACGGAAGAAGAAGGCTGAGAAGCCAGAGAAGAGTCTTTGTGAAGGGCATACACATGATTGTGACCGGAGGATGGTGGTTGGCGTGGGCTGACAACACTTGTATTCTTTGGCTGTCGAACAGAATCTTGTTGTGGTTTGGTGGTAACACGGAATTGGCAGGTGCTGGCTGACACAACTGATGCGACTTGGTTTCTCTGGCAAGACGTTTACGGCAATCAACAATTCTATGACCGTATATGTATACTTATGACAGTAGTGACAGTTGCTACGAAGTGTGGGAGCTTGGGAAGCCGGAACTTGAAGTACAACAGAAGATGAAACTGTGTTGGAAAAACCAGACTGTGACCGAATAGCGTCAGATTGCAAAAACTTCAGAATTTCTCTCTGTTGGTTGCAAAGTTGTGTTTGCTGCATAATCATCTGTTGTAGAAGCTGGTCTGACTGACCAGTGGACGTGGGCGATGCTTGTAGCTTTGTTGCAGGTGACCCATCGACAAAAGAACGTTGAGGCTGGGCGTATTGTGACTCCAAGTGGCGAAGAACAAAATAATCGTTCTGGTCACTAGCCATGCTTTGTTCTCTATCTCTCTTCTATATCCTTTCGGCTTTTTCTGCTCTACACACTGCTTCAGACAAAGTACTCGGTTGGCAGCTCGATTTTAAACTCCGGACGGTGATCTTCATGAACCACGTAACTTTAGTCAGCTCTGGTAAGATGCCATCTTGAGCTCCGTTGAGTTGAAGAAGGGTACGACGATATCGAGAGCAAAGCGTAGAAACAGGTTCTTGAGTACCTTGTCGAAAGGATATCAGATTGCGCGTAAAATGAAGTGAAGGTTTTGGGGACCAAACTGATTGCACAGAAAACCCTCGAATTTGTCCCATGTAGCTCCTTCTGCTGTTTCAGTCGACAAAAAGCGCTGTACTCGGCACGAGCGTGTCCAGCAAGCGCGACAGTGGCGTGCTGTAAACAGTGGGCTCGTGTCCAACGTTCCAGATCTGAGACAGCATGAACATGGAACAGCCAAGTGTCCAGGTCTTCTCCGTCGTCTCTCCAGAATTTATCTAACTGAACGGGGACTAATGAACGACGAACAGACTCACCCGCGTCGTGGCCACTGATGGGGCCAGGACTGACAGAACGAATGGTCGGTGAACGAGCATGAGCTGTGCGGCCTCTCGACTTCGGCATAGCTAAGAACTTGAACCTCTCACAAACGTAAACCTCAGAACAAATCGGTTCTCCACCAAATGTAGACGACAGACTGGAGAAGTACGCAAAGATCGTACAGTAGATGAAAAGCAATATATTGAGTTGTGTACTACCTAAAGAGTGTCATAACGGAAGTGAGTAGGCGTAGCTACATTATAGTAACATTAACATAATTACTCTACAATACATCCTGAAATTTTTGTAACGACAAAAATTTCTATACATGCAAGAGGCTCTAATTAAGTGACGCACTCAAAATCGTATATGACCGGAAGTTTATATAATATCACTGTGGCTTTGTTTAGATCACCAGACTATTTATGGAAGAAATGGATTCTTCCTCTATTTTATGATTTGGTGCAAATTCTCCCAGTCGAACCCATTCTTGATAAGCTACTGAGTACGAATCAGGTGACACTAGAGGAATTTGACAAACTAGAGCAAATGAGTGGAGACGTCGAACGAGCTCGTTATCTGTTGATTAACATCTTACCTTATCGAGGCAACGAAGCTTTTTACAAGTTTTGTGATACTTTGTTGGAAGTTGGTGGTTATGATCAAATATTACATCTTATACAACCTAATAAACATCCAGGTTATCAAATGAAGGAACATATTGTTTACTAGAGTATGAATAATATTTGTGTGTATTGTATGCAGATCCACACAAGAGAGAAACCAAAGGTACCAACTTTTATCTGGTTGAAATATTATAATAAATTGATTGTCGTGATTGCTTAATGTAATGATTTAGAAATAATTGCACAATTAGTCCATGAGGCAAGATCTCGTCGGCTAGTTGCACCCGAAGAGTCCCCACAAGACAAGGAAAAGCCAGAGCGGAAAGGTCTTACAATTTATTGAATGGGTATTAGCAAAAAACTACATTGTCGTTTACAGAACATTTTCCGAATGAGCTGGCAAAGAGAAATTTTCCTCATGCGTGTGGTCGGGACACAATTATCACCAAAATGTCGCGTTACCTTTGGAAAGGAGATCATGAAAATGCAGTGAATGTCGACCTTAGTGATTGTCGTTTGATGGTAACAAAACAATCAATGTTTCTGTTTAGGTAGTAGCTATGAGTTGTACTTGATTATTATTTTTATGTTTGTAGTGCATTTGTGCTCAAGGTGGGGCGGGCAAATCATGTGTAGCAGCCACCTATGCAAGGATTTACAGAAAGGCATACGATGGAGGAGTTTTCTTCATCAGCTCGAGAACAAGAGCATCTCTACGACACTCAATTCAAAAATATGTAAGACAAATCAAAAACGATTATTTCAATTTCGACTCTACAATTGTATTTGTGATAGATCGTTCGCCTAAGTTGTGAGAAAGATGATGTTGCAAGTCAATCATTGGAAGAAATGAATGCGCGCTTTTTAGATCTCGTCAGTCAGCGTGGAGGCAATGCTTTGTTGATCTACGACAGCAGTGATGATTTAGACGTCATCAGACATATTGCTCCTACTTGCAACATGAAAATTCACGTCATCATTACGACGAGATGCAGAGATCACGTGCTGATGCAAGAAGGCAATGTGATTCAACTGCCAGAGTTGGATAAAGACGCAGCCGTCGAGTGTTTCTACCGTTGGGCTAAAAAATGGAACGATGACGGGAAGATGTCAGAAAATGAATACAAGGAGATCAAAGGTATAGTGACCGATGGACAAGTGAAGCTATTGCCACTGGCCATTCGACGTATTGCAACATTGACGAAGAAAACAGGGGTTACTTACAGGGAGATGAGAGAAAAACTGTCATTGAAGAAAGAAAGCGTGCGTTATCCAGTCGATGATCTAGAGGACATGTTACGTTGTTGGGGACTGCAGCATCTACAGCACAAGCTAACGAGTTCAGGTATTGCACGGATCGACCACATTCTAGATGCCGACGTCGCCTCACTGGCCAAATTGTGCGACATTTGTACGAGTGATGAAGAGAAGCTGAAGACTATGAAGGAAAGACTAAGAGTCGACAGAGAAGCACCGATGCAATGGGATCTCGATCTAGAAGAAGTGGCAAGAAGGTCCGAAGTTGCAGAGAAAATTCTCAGTTTTACTTCTCTGACGGACACAAGCGCCATTCCTACTGATGTTCTCTGTGCAGCTGTGATGCGGAGCGGAGAGTCGAGGATCGGAGAAAATGAGTTTGAAGTCTCTCTACATTTGCTGTCCGACGACTTTTCTCTGCTCACATTGAATGATGAGGAACGCACGTGTGACATTCATGCGCTCGTTCAGCAGTCTGTTGTAAGCCACATGAAGAGAACAGACAAGTTCCTACCTTTTCTCATTTCTTTGACAAAGTGTATGCAAAACATCTTACCAAATTCATATGACGCTATGAAACGTAACCTCAACAACAGCAAGTTGATTGCTTTGGCTCCACACGTTTACAGCGTTTGTGATCACATCTTGAAGTCGAAATGTATACAGCAAGAATGCCTAGAGCTTTTGAAGTATTCTTGTTGGTTGGCAACACATTTGCACGACATTCCAACAGCCAAACATTTAGCAGAAGAGAAATTGAAAATTCGTCGTCTACTCGGCACTCGCAGTATGAACGATGCAATTGAAATGAGCATCAGTGAGTATAATTTAACATATAATTTCAGTTTTACCTTTTGCAATTTGATATTTCAGGTCTGATTGATGTTGGTGATGCGTACAATCTAATGAGTAGACCTGACATGGGAAAGCCATACTTTGAAGAAGCCGTAGAAGTGTTGCAAGCATTTGGCGACGACAGTTCTCTTCCTATGGTATATGGTGATGGTAAGACGATATTGAAATATTGAGTGAGAAAGGTTGTTTAAGGCAATTATAGGTTAGTATCGCGAAGCCAGTTGTTTAGTACGGAAGAAAAGAAACGTCTAGTCACTCTAATTGCCATTCAGGATTTCGTAAGCGATGGCAAAATGTTGTCGCTGCAATCAGCTTGCAGAAATTTTAATTTAAAAAATAGTGACTTGAAAAGTGAGCTTGAGATGTCACACTGTAAACAAATCATCGCTAGTTTTCATCATATTCTTTTCGTGATCAACGATGCATTCTAACCTTCATTGAATCAAAGAAAGATCACTAGCGTTTGGTGTTAGAGTTAAGACGGATTTGCTTGCTTAATATGATCACTCTCGAGCTGTGGAGCTCTTGTGGCCATTATGTTCTTAATTTGGCGATAGCATGGTATAGTAGTGACAAAACGTTCCTTTTCCTACTCTTCAGCTGTTTGTTGATGGTGCCATAAGACTAACTATAGGTCATGACAGCGATTAAAGTGTACAATATATATACTATAGTTTACAATCTCCATTTTCTTTCCCATGTCAACAACAGTCATAACATTATATTTATATATCGTACACGTGAGGTTTCACATTATGTACTGTTTCCAACTACACGAAACGTAATCGTTGCAAGATCAACGTAAGAAACGATGCAGCTAGGAAAGTGCCAATGTTGCATGTTGTACACTATGGATAGTTGTATTTCTGTTAGTTGAGCCATGTCCACAATTGCAACTGGATCGCGATTTGATCGTGATCCGATCGCGATAGATCATCCGATCCACATCGGGAGGTGGATTCGATTCACATCGGATCGCTATCACTTGAATTCAATTAGAAATGGTAGGTGTTACCTTCACGTACGCTGCGAATGTAGTCGGGGCATAACCCTCCTCACTCATCTTTCTTCTCACTTAAAGTACGACGCTGTAGCAAGTACTATCAACGCTTTGAGCAAGCAAAGAAACCACACCTACGCATCGGTTATTAGTCACGTGATACTAATAAGTAGTGTGTGACGTAAGACATGTGACAAAATATGTAATCGTGATTGGTCAGTAGACCGGTGTTGTGATTGACTTCGTAGATTTGACTGGGGAGCGGTAGCGAGTTTGAGTTACGTTGCTATATTTTAATAATCAGTATATTTACATAGAATTAGACGGCACGGTCAGCCGGTGGTGCAGTCTACGCGCCTTTTCTCGTAAGGTTCTCTGTCTACCTTCGCAAAAGTCTGTGACAATGTGAAAGTATCGTTTGCAAAGTGCAGTGTGGACACTCGCGCTATTCCGATAGGATCGCATTCCTTTGTTGTCTAGTGTGGACACGGCTAAGTGACATTAATTAAGTAGATCACACTACAAATTGCCATAATTCTAAATGTGATTAAATTGATATTAACGTGTATAAGTCTGTAAGAATGGTCGACATATCTTAATCCAGTTGTGTTGTTTATCTGCTATATTTAACCTAGTGTGGTGCTACTTCTATGTCTATTTGCCACATTCTTGTTACAGCTCTGCAACGTTTAGCAAGTTGCTACTTGGAAATGAAAAACTTTGAAGATGCAAAGCAACTGCATACTAAAGAGCTTAATTGGAGGAGAGAACGGGGAGGAGATGATAGAAGCATTTCAATTGGTATGCGTTCTATTCGTCTGCTAGATTTTGATTTCTTACTAATTTAACGTAACACAAATAACAATTTTTGCATGCTTGATAAAGTAAAATAGTGTTGGTAGGATTTACATCTACACCTCAATTTTAGTGTTACATCATTATCTTCCATAAACTAATTTGTACATCAATGTACATGTACAACTCTACTCTACAGTTACATCGAGGCCATACCAATAGAATTTCTTGATACTCGTATTCGTCCGTCTTTCTTTGAGGTTAACCAAAATGAGAATAGAAATTGATGTGGGCATGCATATTGATATTGATAAAATAGAATGATACATACATCCATAGTCAATGCATGAGTTCGTATTAATGGCTCCACAAGTATTTACACTAAATGTGGTCCATCGGCTATTTTCTCGTTGATACAGTGGCTCAGCCAGGCTTTGGGGTTAAGGAAGCGCAATTATTTACAGGCGCAATTTTTAGAAATAGTTGCAGGCATGTTGCAAGCTAGAATATATCAGTTTTAGCTTTATCAAGTTTCAAAATTCAAAACTTTCTTTAATTGATTAACGAAGAAGTCAATCAGCATTCTCCAACGTTTAAGATGAATCAACTGCCTAGACAGAAGAGAGCAAATTTAAAGGTTAAATTAATTTCAACTCTATTTTAGATAGAAGCTACTTGCAATGATTACTGCTTCGTAGCTTTTATTTTAAGGGTCTCCTGAGGAAGTTTCAAGTGTATTTCAAAGAACGGTACCTGCAAGTCTATATGAACATTTAAAAATGTACATGTAAAATGCAATACACAAAGAAATGTGGAATCTATAGCATTGGAGAAAACCAGAAGTTTGACCGAATCTTAGAGTATAAAGCTACAGTATATCGATTTATAAGTTAGATGTTAGGAGTGAGTGGAAACTGCATGTACCAATATAATAGTACATCTCTATATAGAGTAACTGACGGATCTCTAAAAGATCGATTTACTCTACTCCAGCTAGAAGTTACTTACAATGAATATTGCTTCGTAGTCTTTATTTGAAACGACGTTCGACGGAGGTTCACGTACATGCGGCAGATATACGGGCGCGTTCTTCTCTTCTTTCTCAAGCAACTGAGAATTTTTTACGCAATCGTCAACATTTTTGTCTTTGTATTAGAATGGAAGCGCATGGTTTTCGCGAGAGAAATGATGTCATACCCAGGGGCGTATGGTAACCTCTAGAAATTGGGAGCCTAGAATTCATGATGCTACGAGACACGCCCACTTTTTGGTTTCTAATTGACTGATACGGTAGAATCAGTGGCAGATCCAGAATGGAAGAATGGTGGTGCACATACTATATACATCATTCGTTCTCACACGTATTTAATTAAAGTTCGCAATTATTATGACCACGCCAACAAATAATTGGGCTATAGCCAGGTGTGCGTTTCTTCTACCTAATCCAGCTAATCCAGATTAGTCGGATTATGTAGACGGATGAGAGACGAAGCGAAGCAAAGAAACGTCTTGGATGTGATGAGCATGCGCACTGAGTTTGCGTCGCCAAGATGGATATGCCATGTGGAAACGAGTCTCGACCTGTCAGCGTTCTGACTAATTCCTTACTGATTATGTTCTTACTGCTTCCTTACTGCTAAATCGACCGGCCATTTCGAGTGCAATCAACAACTGAGCATGCGCAAAGCCTATCTAATCAGCGTATCGGCTGAATGAGCTGGATTATCTAATGGAGCGTCTCCGAGGAGAAGAAAAAATGCACGCAAAGCTCATCCATGTAATCCATCTAATCTGGTTTAGCTGGATTAGGTGAAAAAACGCGCCCCCGGTACAGCCCATGCCACGTTACGCCTCTGTGACATGTCATACCAGAAGTGAAAGGTACGCGCTTTTCTGACCGACAGAATTTTGTTTGCATTATCGAAGTCCGGTTAATCAGTGGCTGCGGATAACTGAGGTTGTACTTTGGTAACAATCGGAAAATACAAATGAGATTTTGCTCAGTAATTACATATATATGAAATAGATACGTCCATTTTCAATCTCTATTTCTTACGCAGTTTGAGACTAGTTATTGTAATAACGTTGTGTAGTTTTAAGAAACTTAATTGTCCAATTTGAGTACAAAAATAGAATTCAGTATTTCTCTATTTGAAATCTCTTAAAAAGGAACTCCAACAGAAATACAACTTAGTGTCAAAATGTAGGCTTCATCGTGAAACTTCGTGCTACGCTACTTTTAGGCTAACAGTCCCTTTGGTATCGGAGAAAACGCGGGATTCGAACGGAGCATGCGCCAGGCCGATACGTCTTGGCGCTAAGCTCTACACAAAGAGACTAAACGGGAATTGTAACAATAATGGGATCTTGTGTTTTAAGACCTTAGAAGAGCTTTCTGCAACGAATGTACGATGCTAGAGGCCAGTTTCTTCCTGCAGACTTGACCCTCTCCTCTCACAAGAGATGAGGCTAGCGCAATAAAACTCAACGGTAATTAGCGTTAGCTTTCGTTCTATTAATCTACAAAGAGAGTTATTCAGTGGATTGAAATAAGAGGTTCTCTTTGGAAGATCTGAGTAAGCGGAGACGTCCCTTTCAAACAGTTGTTGGACGAAGTGTTACGGGTGAAGAATGGCTTTGATTGAGCCTTAAACTTTTACCCGAGCGCAATGATGTAGACGGTGTACATGGTACAGTAGTACGTAAGTTGTTTCCTGCCTGCACAGTGTGTAGACTCGTGGCCATGGCAATATACCGTCCCTTCGTCATTCCCGGATATCCTATCCTCTATCGCGACATCTAGAAGCCGTGCTGATCGCCAAAGCTGAGCACACCGAACTGCTACCAAATTGACGTGGACGTACGATTAAAGAACAACAAGAAGGGACGTGTCCACCTACACAGGTTTCTCAAAGAGAAAGTCTACGCTTTCTTGACATACTGGAACCTTAGGTGTATTTCTCCTCATAGATCAATATAGCGACGCTAATTGCCGTTGAGTTTTACTGCGCTAGCTTCATCTTATGTGAGAGGAGAGGGTCAAGTCTGCTGGGAGAAAACGGTCTCTAACATCCTACTTTCGTTACAAAGAGCTCTTCTAGGGTCTTAAAACACAAGATCCCTCTATAGTTACCATTCCCGTGTAGTTTTTGTGTAGTTTGCCGGCAAGATAACTGAGCTAGGCAGGCAATTTATTTAGTCTAGGCGGAGCTTAGCGCTATGACGTATGAGCCTGGCGCATGATCCGTACCTAACACACGTTTTCTCCGCTACCAAAGCAACAGTTTTCCTGAAATTAGCGAAGCACGAAGTTTCACGATAAAGCCTACATTTTGAAATCATGTTGTATTTCTGTTGGAGTTCTCCTACTAATAATTAAAGCAAGAATTGAGTGTAAAGAGTATTATCAGATTTTTGTCTCAAAGATGTCGGAAATTGAAATATTAGCAGACGATAAGAACATAAAGGAAAGCTTGAGATAGAATATAGTAGATCAATGATCGAAAGAGATTGAACTACTAGCGCGGTGAAAGAGAAGGCAAACAAGATAATTAGTCAATAGTATGGTTGGAAATGAAAGAATCTAGATTATATTAATTTACACAAAATTGAATATTATGATTGTTCTGTAGTGCTAAATAACCTTGCTCTCACATATCGACAAGTCGGGAAATACGACGAGGCGATAAAGACATATCAAGAGTCGCTCAAGCTGAAAAGGTTATGCGATGACGGGAATCTAGTGGAAATGTCTACGAGTACGTACATGGAAAGATGCATTGATTATTGCTTTCCTAATTGTACATGTTGGGATATTTGAAAGATGGAAATTATAAGTCAATCTTTTCTATTTTAGTTCTCATCAATCTTGGTTACTGCTACAGAGAGAGCGGGAAACTTGAGAAAAGTTTGAGTTTAGTTGAGGAGGCAGTCACAATCACACGATCATGCTACTCATCTTCTCATCCCTCCTTGGCACTTGGTAAGAAATCGTGAGTCACAAAAGATATAAATACATATTTATTAATATTATCATGTTTACCTAGCTATATCTTACCTTTCCTCTACGTACGATTTACTTGACAGAAAAGATGAAGCTTGGACATTGGCAAGAGAAGCGTGGGATATTGCAAGCGTATCATTACCGTCGTCACATTCTCAATTGGCCGCGTGTGAGTACAGTAGTCTAAACTTTCTTTCTATCGTAATGATCTGTAGACCGCGCTTACTCTCCCAACGTATATCACGTGATCATATTCGTCACACGAGATACCTCAAAATTCACCAGTGACTACTGTTAATCTCTGCTTAAGTTTCCACGTCCAAATTTAAGTTATGAGCCTGTAACCGCAACGTTTGCAAGACTTTGAGCATGATGCATTCCTGGAATGAAAATATTGTCTCACGAGCATTTGTGTTCAAAGATCGTCTGCTCTTGAGTGATGGTACTGTCTATGAACTAATGTTGCTTGCAACTTACCATGTTACAGATATGAACCAGTTGGGCAATTGTTGTCGATCACGAGGAAACTACGATGAAGCCATATCGTGGCATGAGAAAGCTAGACAATTGCTGCAACAACAACATCAATCACCTCGACGAGACAAATACGTTGTTAGAAGTTAGTTTACATTTCGCTTGCAACGTGAAGTTGGAGTGCTGCAAATCGAATTAATAATTAGATTTATATTACTTGTCTCGAGACCATGACGACAAAGGATGTTATGAAGAAGCTATAAAGTTGTGTTTGGAATCAATAGAAATGATACAAGAGAGTCATTCTCCAAATCGTCTCGATATTGCAATTTGTAAGTTAATTGATTATCCATCCTCGTCACATCAGCTGGTTGTAATGTGAATGTGTGTAGATACGATGAGGTTAGGTTCGTATGAAATGAAGGCCTCAAGACTTGAAGCGTCTATAATCCATCTGCAATCTTCCTTATCATTTTTGCAAGACACACTACCTACTAGTCATCGCACCGCAGATTGTGCGTTGATCTCTTTTCGTCGTTCGTTTTCTGATTGTATGTGTGCAGGTCACTTTTACCTTGCTACGTCGTTTCTTGCTATGAAAGAAGCGTCCCAATCCAGTCTACATGTAGAGAAATGTCTTGAGATACGAAAGACGATTTTTCCAGTTGGTCACAGCAAGATAGGGGAAGGTGAGAAGCACGACATACATTCATTCTTTAACTAATAAATCTATTAAACGACCACTCATTCTATTTTGTTTCTAGCCGAGTATCTCAAAAAACAAATTCAAGGCCTGAATGAAAATGCAAGTGACTGACGTGATATTCTTATTTGCTGATTATAATTATGTGTTACGGTTTGCTTGTGCATGTTCTTATTAAAATCGATGGGATTGGATTGCATGTCGCACAAACTCTCTAGGTATGGATAGGATTGCACGGAGCTTGCACCTTGTCAATATCTTAGCCAACAGTTTGTTCACTGTTGCACTCTACTGTTTTAGCGACAATATGATATGCATGTTCACTATGATGTTACACTGGTAGTTCAGACCCAGAAGTCTAGGCCTGGGTTCACTCATAATGGGTGGCTCATGGCTAGCGCGCACTAGTTTACCGTCAGCTGCTCATGACTCTTTTGTAAACGTGTAAGGTATTACCGTTGCTGTGGACCATATCTCTACTCTCCAAAGCAGCTGACTGCTAGGCCAGAGTCTCAGTCACAGTTACAACGCACTCACACCACTTCACCAGAATTCGACGACAGACTGAGACCATTATCATTATACTCAACAGCATTGCAAGTACGTGAGCTGGGAGGGGGGGGGGGGCTGAGCGGGCCTGGGCATCCCCGACTTTGAGCACAAACTCAATCTTTTATGCAACTAGTACCCTTGTAGTCCTTTCATGCCTCGCCCACTCCCCCAACTTGTGAGTCGCTCCATCGCTCCTGAGTACAGTACTGCATCACACGTAAGCACCACGCGATAGCCTTGAATTCCACATCTTGCGGCACCAAACACCAAACGAGGGCACTAAACGTCGGTTCGGACGGGAATGAGAGTCCAATAATTTATTTGGCCTATAGCGTTGCATGTCACGTTAGACGGATAAAGTGTAGCTATACTTCTAATCAGACTATGGTAATACACGAGGCCCGCGGAAATCCGGGCTAACGGTATAGTACAGTCGTCGGAAGTGCGATAGTACGACCGTATTTATACTCGATTAGCGCAGATGCAAATGAATCTATTCCGAGCAATGGACGAGACGTGGTGTCCTTACCGACCAATAGACGAACGTGATGTCATCATAAGGCTCCACATCTCTTTGTTTGGTAGCTGCTAACGAGAATTCGGCCATCGGCGTCTGTCCTGTATGGTGTTTAGTTCTTTGCTTAACGGGTTTACAAACAACGCCTACAGTCTACATTTGCACGTGCAAGTTTTTCAAAAACCAAGCGTCTAGACAGCGAAGGTGCTGGATAGGTGCATGCGGTACGTGTAGCTGTACCTGACAGTTACTGGTAACATTTTGCTTGTTGTACCGTGTTTCTGCATAGTGGTACTGCAGTCTGCCAGCTTGAATTTTCGGTGTGGGTGGCTAAGCGGCCGCGGTGTTGTTGCAACCATCACTAGTGTCGTCTTAAACAGAAATTTGGCGCTCCACGGGAATTTGCGAAGTAGAACGTGCATTATCCGTGACAGCGCATCTGCACGTGTGTCGGACGAAGCGACTGACTTCTAAGTACGCGAGTGCGTCTCTATTCATTTTTGTTACGGTATCCAAAGTGAGAGCGAACCGAGACACCTAGTCTACATTTGAAAGTGCATGTTTTCCCATATTAATGTTTGGTTTTGGCTGTGGCGGCTCTGGGGTCATCTCATTATGACAACCTGTGCCTATTTAGCTATTTAGCGGTTAGACGGTGATAGCTGCATAATACAGTACTGTACACATGTCTTAGCATGTGGTGTTTTTTTATACCATATGGCCAGCCGAGGGATTAGCACTGCAGTGCTTCTCCATTCATCTAGCTGAAAGGTTTGCGTAGCCATCCCCTCCCCTTTTCGACTTCCGGACGACGGGAAGCGTCTGGTGAATTGCCTTTGAAAGTGTCGTTGCCGCACTCAATTACTCCCCTAGAGGATTCCGGGAGACTAAAGATATCTTTAGTGGTCGACATACATCACTGTCAACGCGGAGGTCACTGGTGGAACCAAGTCAAACCAGAGCCTTTCCAAAGCCCGAAGTCGAAATGAGGAGAGGCATATAGGAAGGCTACATAAAGTACTTTCGCGGTGTAACACTGCACAACTCGACGAAGACTACTGCTAGTTCACACGTAAATGTCAGGCGAGAGAAATACACAATCACGACAATAAGGAGGCAAGGGCTGCCAGTTTGCTACCCTGTCATATTCTAAAGTCTAGATGTGACCGTCTACATCTCCTTCATGCATAATCCAAATCGTCTGCCTCCTAATTCCACACGAACCACGTGGCCAACAGATTTCAGCGCAACCCCTACCGTGCGCTAGACTAAAATGTGACGAATATATTTCCACTGTAGCAAAATACAATTTGAATGCAAGTCATAGCCAACAGCTGCTAAGCTACAAGTGCCATCTACCCAATAATCTACAACAACTTGACCAGAAAACACGACCACAACAACAGTCACACAACAAGCAAGATGATCGACGAGAAGTACAAACGAATAATCATCTGGTTCTCATTACTGAGAAACTGCTGGTGGAAATTCGCCAATCTTACCTTGTTCCGTCACAGGGGATCCATTCAGACTGTATGAAATCCGCAGTCTCATCCTCAACTGTTGCTACAAAAATAATAAATATTACTTACAAGACAAGCAACCAAGCACACAATCTGTGACTCATTAAAAGACAGTCGAACCTAGCTAATTGAAATCTTCGCTAATCCAAATAACCATTGGCGTCCTTGCCTTGCGTACCCAGATCCTATTGGGTACGTTATGGTTACAGTAGAACCTCATCAATCTCAACAGCCCGTGCCAAGCCTTGATTCAGATTTGCGAGGATTAGGATTTGCAAGGATTAGGATTGGCGAGGTTCGACTATATCTAGTTTCTAGCAAAATGCGAGTATCTGACAATCTTAAATCATGGCTGTCACATTATTTAGAAGTACATGTAGTTGTTACAGCAGTGTCCTTTACCACAAACATGACGCATGTGTAAAGATAGCATAAATACGCCAGTGGTCTGGGTGTCCGAGGTAAAGTCTGAACCTCCAAGGCTACCCGTTTTGAAATTCTGGTAATCAGTACAACAACGTCACTAATCCTAATGGGACTTGGCATAAGGCTGTTTGGATTAGCGAAGTTCTACTGTAGCCATGCATGCGACATCCACCATTGCAACCAAATAAGCAGTTTCATACATGCATTACCAAATGACTACACCATACAGCAACATACCTAACCTATAAGAATCCACACACACACACGCACGCACACACACACACACACACACACACACACACACACACACACACACTTACCTGTTGAGGATTCGCAACCTGAATGATTTGTGTCACACTGCCAGAATAAGAAGGCGGAATTACATTCCCAGATGGTAATTAAATGTTTAACTGGAATGCCTTGGAACAAACAGACACACATAGACAGGTATTATTCTCACTTTCCTGTTGTAGGGAATACCTTTGGTACTGCTACTTGAAATAGAAAGTCTGTCATTGCGACAGGTTGGGAGTTACAAGCAAACATCGAGATGTCGACTATGTTGCTGGGATTGTTGGCAATTTTTGAGAACGAAAATTCAACTGTCAATCCGTTCTTGTTGATGAACACAGTCATTGAAGGTATGGAACCTAAGAAATTCACAGTTCAGACAGACAAACTGATAGATAGGCAGTACATACAGACAAACTAATCTAAACAAACAGACAAAGATGTGCAATATAGCATGCCTGTATCAGTTGTAGGTGGGGTTCCGCCTCCCAATAAATCCATTAAGCCTGAGCCAGAAGATGGAGCATTAGACTGCACAGACTGAACTGGAGCTACAAATAGAAACCAAATATAAACCATCGTCAATCATGCAAACATATAGACAAACAAATTATATACACATAAACAAGAAAGAAACAAAGAGACAGAAAAAAGGAACGAAAAAAACATAAAAGAAAAGCTGACTCAAATAGACCGACAAACAGACAGACAGACAGACAAAAAGATAAAGAAACAAATGTGTAAACAAATAAAACAGACTACAAACAAACCAACATACACACACAGATAAAGACACCGATAAATAGGCAAATATGTAAACAAACAAACAAACAAACACAAGCAGACCGACAGATACCAGCCAGCCAGCCAGCCAAATACATGCACTTGCCCACACACACACACACACACACACACACACACACACACACACACACACACACACACACATACACACACACACACACACACACACACACACACGCACGCACACACACACACAAACACACACACACACACACACACACACAAACACACACACACACACACACAAACACACACACACACACACACACACACACACACACAGCGGCATATGGCACAAAGAAAATGCCAAACCTACAAATGTCACAATACGATAATGTCCCAGAATTTGAATTTGAATCAGAGTTCTCATTCAAATGTTGCTTCTTGAGCTGCAGATTTAACAGGCAGTGGTGTTGCTTCTAAACCAGGTAAAGTTGCTCCATTTGCTGTACAAGACGAAAGAAAATGTACATTTACAATGTACTAGCAATTAAATCAAATCATGAATCATGCAATACGCAAATCTTACCTTCTGTAGGTAGAGATCCTCCTGCTTCGTTTGTGTCATTGACACTAGCTGACGCCTTAATATCTGGCAAATGGCATCCTTTCTAACAAAGTTGACCTAGCACAAAATGAGATGGTGAATAGGTTATTAATGTATACATACACCCACATGTACACCCACACTCACACACACACACACACACACACACACACACACACACACACACACACACACACACACACACACACACACATACACACACACACAGACACACACCTACACCTATGCACACACAGCAAGAAATCACAGGCTGTACCATCATTCATGCCTCATATGATTAAACGCACTAAAGAGCTGTGAGTATTCAACAAATCGTTGCTGCAGTTCGACATCCAAATTTGTTCCACATTGAGCAACTAAACCCTGAATACGTCTACACATATCAGACCATACATTAATTAATGCATCCATATATAATCAATTGCTACAAAGTCTGTCAGATTAACACAGACAAACATACAGACAAACATAGACACAAAAATTGTTGATACAAACTTATAAATGTAATAAACTCTAACACGACTTATACCTACTGAGACACAGACAATATAATATTTCTCACTCTACTGTCTGTGTGAATCTGGTACTGAGCTTCATAAAGCTTGTCACTGCAAAATTAAGAGAAGTTGACAACGAATGAGGACTCTCCAATACAGCTTGCAATACATTGAGCGCATCAGACTCACTCACCTAGAGTACACAACACAACAAATAATCATTTCCCATAAACTAATCAAACAACAAACTACACAGTTTTGGCATCAAATCAATATACCCTATTTGCCCAAATATATCCCCAGGGCTCAAGAAAGCTCCCATCCTCAGTTTTGGCCAATGCTCTAACATTGTCACACCTCTTTCTACAGTGACTGTCTGCCAGATTTGCACTGACTGTAGGAATGCTAATAACATTATTCTTCACTTGCTTACACCTTTGACAACATGCAGCAGCTATGCAGAAGAGAACTGGTTCATTGACTGAAGTTTTAGTGTTGTCAATGCAATGGCTTGTTTGCTGTCAAAATATGCCAAGAAATTTAGCATTAGCATTAGCTTAAGCTAAATAATTAATAACTTCCGCCAATTAACACCTTTAGGTGTCAGATTATCTAGTAATGTCCCATCCCCTACTATTCCTTGGATGCCAACCATGGAATGGGATCAGGCGAGTACAGTGTTGCAACACCACTTTCCAAACCTCTGCAAATAGTTCTAGATATTATAGGTTATCACATGGCTACAAGAGCAATAAAGTAGACTGAGGGTGGTCGCTCTGATAAATTCGATATCATCTGAGTGACATGTGATAACTGATTTATATCCCATTTCCCAATGGCAAGCATTTTAGTCAGGCAGACGATTGAGCCTGTTAGTGGAGCAGCGGAATGTCTTTCTTGTTCAATTTCTATGTCAAGTGACTAGGAATTGCTGAGTAGCACATGTATCGCAGTTGATGTGTATGTTGACAACTTGATAGACTGCACTTTGGCACTCATCATATAGTAATTACTGGTCATCCAGAACCATGGGCTGCTGATAACTCATATCAGACCTTGGGTTGATAACCTATATGTATATCAGTCTATCTTGGGACAACGGGGTGATATACTAAGTTTATCACTCCTCTGGCTAATTGGAAATGGCCTAGCAATAAGATATACAAAGTACCTACCAGATCTTACCAGATAAAGATCATACCAAAACATCATCATCTGCTTCTACCACTACAAAATTAAATGTGAAATGATCTGACCAAACTTACCTCAATAGCCTCTTCTCCCTGAGTTGGTCCCAGCAATAGCAGATCACCATACTCACCAATACACCAAACACCAATTTGAACAAGGGATTGCTAGCACAAAACAAACAACAGAACTGTTACCAACTCACACAAACAGCAGCGTAAACTCAGGCCATTCCAGTTTCAGTGCACAGAGACACTTTATCATACCTGGCTAATGTCACCACTGAGAGCAACATAAAGCTGCTGCACAATATATGTATGGAGTTCTGTCATGCCAGCAAACAACTGAATGAGAATCGGAACAAGGTCTTCTTCTACGTATGCTCCTGCCTATAATATATCAACAAAAATTAGTGTTGCTACATAATGCATGTGTCGTGTATCAAGAAATGCATTTCTTATATAATCTAATGTATTACAATATCCATGCCTCCACCTTCAAACCTTAGCATAATGCATTAGAGAATCCAATTCAGACAAAATCAATAAAATTCAATTTGATCGATTTGTGAAAACGACTCACCATTGTCAACACTTGCAATACGGTATCTACATGCCACTTCTGATCAGGAGCGTGTCTAACACAAACATGCATGTCTTTCAAACAATATACACATCCATGACCGCCTCTTACTTCTCAGCTGCAAGAATGAGATTAGATGCAATATATGCCTAAACTCCATGTCTCCGTCGGACAGAAAAGACACAATTTCCTTAGTAAGACTCTTCACGTTACTGTCATTGATTAGAGCAAAACATAACTCAATAGCCTGTCTGCAAACAAGACACAAATAATCAGTATTCATTAGACTCGCTCTTTATATCTAAACAACAGAAACAACACATTCTTCCAATGCACATATTTAGCAATCGGTTTCAGGCAGTGTTCAACTTCAACTGTTTCAACGTAAATATCTCAGCACAGCTGTGTTGAAACAAATTGATGCTTACACAGATGCAAAAATAAAACAGACTACATGAATAGAAATGCTTCAGATACAAATCTAAATCACATGCTTTCTAACACCCAAGATACTTTGTTCACTCTAATGAGTTAAGCCTACAACTTGAATATTTTGTTGCCTCACTCTTAAGTGTTGCAACTATACAGTTGACATACAAAAGAACTTTAGTGATCGCAATCAAGGGAATTTCCTTGCAGGCCCTGTTTAAACATTCATGACATGAGGCATCCAATATCAGAAGTCAATTTACAGAAAAAGAAAGTATTAGATGTAAACAACAAACATGCTAAAACTAAAAGTCCAGAAAGGTCAAGTTAAGCCTGGTTCACACTATGACACCAATGCTCAGCTGATCGTCAAACTTCAAAGAAACTGCCTGGATGTTGGCGGCATCCTTTGATGTTGACGCCGAAGTCAACGCTGGAATAGGATTCATTTCTATTGTCGACGTTGACTTCGACGTCAACATTGTAGGCTTTAGTGATAAATGCCTGAATGACCTTCTAATTCATACCACTATATCATGAAGTCTATTTTTGCAGTATCATAATATTCTCTGCTTATATAACTATTTAACCATTGCAAGCACTACCATCAAGCTGTGAACACAACAGCAATACAATGAATGGTCTTTCTCTTACCTTCTAATGGATATGTCTGGATCCTTTAAACAATCAACAACAGTGCTCCTGTGCCTTTGAACAGCTGTATGATCAGCGTGAGCTGTTTTTAGAAGAGTGTTCAGAGCTACATATCTAAAGAAACACAGTAGACATGATCACAACAATTATCATTCATACACACAAAAACACAAAAACAGACCTTACGATAAACAGATAGCAACAACATACCAGGACAAGATCATAAACAGTAAAGCAGCACACATACTGGATACACAAGACACGTGTGGATGCACAAAACCCAGGCATGCACCCACATCCACGCGGGCAAGCACACCCACACCCACACCCACACCCACACCCACACCCACACCTACACACACACACACACACACACACACACACACAGCACCACCACCACCACCACCACCACCACCACCACCCTTACACAAAATGCAAGGCAACATAAAAACCACAGATACAGTAGCACTCCATCAGACAAATAAATAGTGAACGTGATATGGTGACAAACATTAGCCAGATATACTACTTATAATTTATGATAGTACGTGCAATCCTACCTGAGCAAGAATGTCGTTCATTGCATCGCTTGTTTCATTGTCACCATGACCTAATACTCAAAGCAGTCGGAGGACTTTTACCTGCGTATAATACAAACATGTAGCTGGTGTACAAACAGAGTCTGAGACTGATAAGACAAAGAGATACAAACTGAAAGACAGACAAACAAATACACAAGTTCTATAGCAAATGAAGAGTCTTCAAGGATTGTCTGTGTGCAAGAGTGCTGCCTGGGGACCCAAACATGCTCTTTCTTCACTTTTTCAGTCAACTTTGATGTATGTGTTTAATTTTAAATGTCACCAATTAGTTAACATTAACAAGTTTTAGTTCCTTTACAAAAATCTCAGACCTTCCATTGGAGTCTAAGTTTCAGATCGGGCTAAGTTACCTTCACACTCCAACAAAATATGCAGAAAACAGAGCCAACTGTGCTAGCATGACATGATTGTAGCCTAACAGCAAAAAAGTGGACAGTGCATAATACTTTAATTAAAATAGACCAATGACGTCACAAACCTGTAACGTGATTTTTAAAAGTTTTAATGTATACATAATTTTTTTGAAAATTATAGCTCAGCAACTTTAATAGAGTCAAAGCAGAAGCTTACTTTAGTCTGCAAGAATGAATTTGACAGTGAGCAAAGCAGTCCTTAATTTGTCTAAATCCACTTCTGCATCACAGAAAGTGTGAAGGAGTCCAAGATAGAACAAGCAACTTTGGGTCAAAAGCAGATCTTCACAGCTAAGTGGGCAGTTCATTCCAAACCCCTACCCCCAAACACCACAGCCTACGGGCCTGCACAACTACAAAAGTCAAAGTAACAAATCAAAGTTGTTCAGATGCCTATAGCATGCAAATGTAGTTAAGGACACAGTTGAAAACCTAGGGCTGATAACCTATAGGTATATCAGTTCATGTTGGACAACAAGATGATATACTAAGTTTATCACACCTCCTGCTCCTTGAAATTCCCCTAGCAACAAGATATACAAAGTACCTACATGATCTACATCCTACAAAAACATAATCATCTGCTTCTACCACTAGAAATTCAATGTAAAATGATCTGACCAAACTTACTTCAAAAGCTTCTTCTCACTGAGTCGATCCCAGCAATAGCAGATCACCATACTCACCAATACACCAAACAACAATATTGAACAAGGGATTGCTAGCACGAGATAAACAACAGAACTGTTACCAACTCACACAAACAGCAGCAATAAACTCAGGCCATTCCAGTTTCAGTGCACAGAGACACTTCATCATACCTGGCTAATGGCACCACTGAAAGCAACATACAGCTGCTGCACAATGTATGTATGCAGTTCTGTCATGCCAGCAAACAACTGAATAAGACGAGGAACAAGGTCTTCTTCTATGTACGCTCCTGCCTATAACATATCGACAAGAATTAGTGTTGCTACATAATGTGTGTGTCGTGTATCAAGAAATGCATTTTTCATATAATCTAATGTATTACAATATCCATCCCTCCATTTCCAAACCTTAGAATAATGCATTAGAGAATCCAATTCAGTCAAAATCAATAAAAATGCAATTTCATCGATTCGTGAAAACAACTCACCATTGTCAATACTTGCAATACAGTATCTACATGCCAATTCTGATCGGGAGCGTGTCTAACACAAACATGCATGTCTCTCAAACAACATACACATCCATGAGTACTTCTCACTTCTCAGCTGCAAGAATGAGATTAGATGCAATATACGCCTTTAACTCCACATCTGCGTTGGACAGAAAAGACAATTTCCATAGTAAGACTCTTCACATTGCTGTCATTGATGAGAGCAAAACATAACTCAATAGCCCGTCTGTAAACAAGACATAAATAATCAGTATTCATTAGACGCACCCTTTCAATTTCAAACAACAGAAAAACAACTTTATTCCAATGCACATATTTAGCAATCGGGTTTCAAGCAGTGTTCAATTTCAAGTGTTTTAACGTAAATATATCAGCACAGCTGTGCTTAAACAAATTGATGCTTACAAAAAAAAAAAAAAGAAAACAGACTATGTGGATAAGAATGCTTCAGATACAAATCTACATACAAATCTGAATGACATACTTTCTAACAACCCAAGATACTTTGTTCACTATAACATGTTAATTAAGCCTGCAGATTTACACAACTTGAATATTTTGTTGTCTCACTTTTAAGTGTTCTGACTATACAGTTGACATACAAAAAAATCATAGTGATCGTAATCAAAGAAATTTCCTTGCATTCCCTGTTTAAGATACGTGACTTGAGGCATCCAATATTAGAAGTCAATCACAGAAAAAGGACACTATTTGTTGCAAACAACAAACATGCTAAAACTAAATGTCAAGAAAGGCCAAGTTAGTGATAAATGCCTGATTGACCTTCTAATTCATACCACTATCCCACAAAGTCTATTTTGCAGAATCATAATATTCTCTGCTTACGTAATATTCAGCCATTTCACAAACTACCATCTAGTTGTCCACACGATGATAATACAATGGTCTTTCTCTTACCTTCTAATGGATACGTCTGGATCCTTAAACTATCAACAACGGTGCTCCTGTGCCTTTGAACAGCTTTATGATCAGTGTGAGCTGTTTCTAGAAGAGTTTTCAGAGCTGATAAGAAAGAAATACAGTAGACATGATCAAAACTATTGTTATTTGATACGCTAACAGATAATACACAAAAAAGCAGAGCTTACAAACAGATAGCAACAACGTACTAAGACAAGATCACAAACAGGCAAAACAACATACATACTGAACAAAAATGCATACGTACCTAACACAAATACAGACGTATGTGGATGCATAAACCCATGCAGGCACACACACACACACACACACACACACACACACACACACACACACACACACACACACACAACTGCATAATAAAAATAAGAATGAAGGACTTTCACCTGATGTTCTTGTTTTTATTAATTAAGTAGAAAACATCCAAGAATGTTCACCACCAACACCTACATAATTACAAACTGCATGGAATGCTTCAATAAAAGACAAGAAACGACACACTCATAGTCCACTCTCTGAATTGATATCCATGATGGTCAAAACAACCTTCATACAGAATTGAGTTTCCTACGTTCTTGCTTGTGTCAGTATTTGTAGCAACCTGTCAACAACAATCACACAATTAAATAAACACAAAAGTAAACACTTAACTGTCCCACAGCAGCGATCAACCCCATTGAATGCTTCACACACACACACACACACACACACACACACACACACACACACACACACACACACACACACACACACACACACACACACACACACACACACACACACACACACACACACACACACACACACACAAGCAAACAAACACGCATACAAACAAACCACCACCACCACCACCATGACCACAACCAACCACCAAAGGGCATGATGCAAGATGGCATGTAAGCCACAGATAATGTTGCACAGGGGTGTCTAAGTTGTTGCAAAATTGGCAACAGACTTTTCATTTTGGCAACAAAGACGTGAGTTTGATGCGACAGACGTACTCTCAAGTGACTTAGACTGGCTCACGTTCGGGTAGCAGGCAACTGTCGCAAGTAGACTCCTGACTGCTGTATTAGTCTTGGCATGGCTACTGAGAAAGATATGGCCACGTCAACAAAATATAATCCAGTACATATTTAGAGCATGAGGTATCAATAGACGGACACGTTGTGCTCTAAACCATACAGTTTCTGCACATGTTCTGTGCTAAAAGTAAGCTGTCGGCATTAATTGCAGTACAGCAGCTGAGCTAAATTAGTGAATGTGAGAGAGGTTTCAGTACACCATGCAGCCCTAGATAGAGCTGCCAATTCTCCAGCACCGAGTGGGAGACTCCGCAATTGGGACACTTCTCCCGCCTACCCGCATGTGGCATCAAATCTCCTGCATTCTGACCATTGGCGGACGTGCCTGTTCTGTGTAACCACAACTCTGAAGATAACTTTTAACTTAATTAAAACAAAGATAATACATATACTTGATATCCAGATATCAATATCTATGTGCCAGCACCCTCTCTCCATCCGGCCCTTTCATACATACTTGGTCACAGTATTGACATAAAAGGAGGACTCGATCAGGCAAAACTGTCTGAAAGTAGAAAAGGGGAGAAGTTGGCTATCCTAGACTATACCAAGGAGTTGTATTGCTGGAAAAACAATTGAAGAAGGCTACAAACAATAGAATCTAGAATATCCCAACTAGCCACGAGAATGTATAAATATACCTCTTTCATATATTTAATTAATCTAGGCTTATATTTAATAAGACAGTAGTACATACACGTTCTGTTGCAGTCTGCTTATTTAATTATACTGTAATTAATTAATTAATTAATTAATGGCTTGTATGTACTCCAACCAAGCATGCAAATATTTAAATTTTGATAATAATACATTATTTATATATTATTGATATATTATTTATATATTATTTATATATCATTTATATATTATTTATATATTATTTATATATTATTTATATATTATTTAACACTTAGCACTATATAAAATTTATTGATATTAATGCTATTGTAGGCGTGTACTTAGACTGACATGAACCTAACACATGAATGGCTGTTGGTCTTATAGAAAGATGTCTAAAAGTTTCCTTTGTGAAATTTGTGTAGGTAAAAGATATCCAAATAAAAGTGATACGTTGCTCTGATCACTCCATTTCAACAAAGCCCAGATTATTACTTTTAGCCAGTTGGCGCCTGGAATGTCCATTCAGTCGCCAGAACATGCCAATTCTTGGGCGACAGTCCTCAAAACCTTCCACAACTCTGGTCGCACTTCAAGTAAACAAATAAATAGAGTGAACGTGATGGTGAATAAGCCAGATGTACTACTTTACCTAGAAAGTAATCCTTGGACCTACCTGAGCAAGAATGTCATTCATTGCTTTGCTTGTTTCATTCACCGTGACCCAATTCTCTTGCTACAATGGTCATGCCATAGTCTGATCCACATGATCTTCTGTACCGATATTCTCTATTAGATTCTATACCTCCATTGATCGCAAAGTTAAACAAAACACATACAAACGTTTACTGCGGAACCGTAGCCCTTGATTTTAGATACTCGAAGTGCACTTGTCTAGTCGAAGGCCTTTACCTGCATAAAATACAAACCATTCTAGCTATTCATCATTATCGTAAATCTAGGCATCACCGTTGTTCAGTCACAGTCGTGGCACCACCATCTGCTTGAGTGGCTTCAAGCTTGCTTACTAGAGCTACTGCCCAAGACCAGCCTCTGGTGCCACTTAGCGCCAGTAGCCCACCCTAGGGAGATACTAGTTAGAGTCGCGACTTCGTTGAATCGTTTACGAAAGCCGTAACGCAAAGAGAGTGCCCGCCCCGTGCAGATCCCGCGCTACATCAGTCAGTCTAGATAGAAATGTCCCAAAGAGTCCTTGGAGCTCCAATTCGCTGCGCTAATTTATATCGTTAGCGCGCTGTAGTGATTGTGCGACTAGACACGGTACGTTACAGCTAGACAAATAGGCGAGTGCATTATGACCAGCGAAATTTATTTGTAGCATTTTTCTATTTAGCGAACTTCCAGCGAAACCACTGCATACAAAGAACTGTGTGCGTCATGGACTTTAGGCAAGCAGGTCAGAATTTCTGCGTCTCAGGGTCTTGGGACGTTTGAAAGACCACTTTCAAGTTTGGGGAACCTGTCGCTTCATACTATTTTGTGAAGACTGAGCATGCGCGCATGCTGAGGCTTTTCGGCGTTGAAACACAGCATGGGCGTCAGAAGGGCAGCTGCCAAACGGCCATGGCATTACCACTTTCCTTTCTAGGTGACCTTTGCCAGTCGCCCATTTTGTATACTTCTGGTTAGGGGTAGGTATTAGATCATCTATGTTGCTATGTATCTGTTTACCAGTAACTACATTCTGATGCGTTCCCAAGTTTCATACTGCATTATCGAATTGGCCAGTTTTCATTTATCTTTCTATTCATTTGTTTGGCATTTTTTAGTTTGTTTTTGTAGATGCCTACCATTGGTATGATTTGTTTGCATCGTTTAGTGTGTAGATATTTATTCTGATTGTACAGTACTAACTTGTATTGTGCTGCAGTTGTGTCAACTATGTTCCCGAGCCAGAGGATTCAATGTTGCTGCAAACAGCTTTAGCGATTTACCAGAAGTTTGATTAACCGGCCAGCTGATACTATGGTTCTCGAAATTCAACTAACTGACGTTGATCTTGTTCAAGTGATATTTACAACATGTGATGATCTGTAAGTAAAGAGCAGCATTGATGACAACAGTAACTATTTAAACACAGACAGAGCTAAACTGTGTTACTCTTACTAAATCATAATGCAACAAAATGTCACTATGTCACATTGTGTGTTTACCACATTTCTTAACCCAAATGAGTACATTTTTTAACAAAGCAAGTTTCACTTGAGTCTACATAATTATTAATGCCTCACTTTTACACATGGAGTTGCTTACATGGAGTCTTTGGTTGAGGTTAAAACTTTGCCACTTTTGTGTACTGGTGTGGAGAGCTTGTATTATTTATGTGAATGAAATCAGTTTATTAAGCTTTAGTTGAGATTTTATTGATAGGTACATGAAAGCAATTTTTGTTGACACTTTTGGTTGTTTGTAGTGGTTGACATTGTGTGTGAATGTTGCTTTTTATTTAGATCTGTACAAAAGCAACTTGCATTGATGTTATGACATCAACAGATTTGTTTTGATCTCGATCCCAGCATACCTAATAGCGACTGCTTAACTGAGATTATGGAGAACATTCCACTGAATAACCACTTTTCGTCTATTACTAGAGAAGTAAGCAGTTCAAATGGTTGCCTATGTGTGTGCATGTGTGTGGGAGAGTTGAGTGTGTGTGGGAGAGTTGAGTGTGTGTTGGAGAGTGGAGTGTGTGAGGTGGAGGCAATTGGGGTGTGTGAGGACTGTGTGGTATGGGTCCTTGGGCGTATGGGTGTGTGTGATTGTTGGCATGTGGAAGCTGCAAATGTAATCATTGCAAGCATATATGTGATGGTACCACTCTTAATGGTTCCTTGAAATATGACATTGTGGTTTGGTTTGGTATAGCTGGACAACATGTAGCCAAAGGCTTTGTTTCTTGAAGGTATTCACAAGAGCCATCTGGAGACTCAGAGTAATATGCTGGTGGTCCATTTCTATGTTTTATTGTTAGTTAGATGAGTTTATTGGAAAGATCGTGTTATGGACCATCCAATGTTGATTCAGCCAAGCAAAGTCTTGCAGCATTATTTGTGAATGGATTTCTTAATTGTGCATGTGGTCGAGATAAGCTGTTAATGGATGATGGAAGTAAATGGATGTACAAAAACAAGGATTGTGGTACGTTTTGTAATTAATTAACTTTTGTGTGAATGGGTACTGTAGAGATTATTTGGAATTTGCACACACACACACACACACACACACACACACACACACACACACACACACACACACACACACACACACACACACACACACACACACACACACCACACACACACACACCACACACACACACACACACACACACACACACACACACACACACACACACAAACATACACACACATCCTTTTCTCATTTTCCAAAGCGTAAAAATGATTGCTGTACTTTGTATTTGGTGATCTAGAGTCTGGTCATCAACATAGTAGTGGTTCTGGTACAGCGAACTCTGGAAGTGAAGCCAGCACAAAACCTGTTCAGGACGCTACTCATCAGGCGATGGCTGTACTTGGGATTGCTCTGATTATGGGTGGAGAAGAGATAGAAGCTCAGATCTTTTATCCCTTTGGTAAGGAGACTTCTGTGTATAGATTTTGAGGCACTTAACGTAATACTTATCTCTATGGCATACCTAATTCTAGTTGTTAGTTATTTCTGTGATTAGACCTAACTGCATGTCAATCATTGGCAACATGTTGGTGTAGACCAGAATATGAGTTTCTGTTGATGATTTATTTTGCAAATGATGGTGATAACTAGATGCAAATTTGATATGCATGGCTTTCTGAGTTAGGAACAGACTGTACTTAGGTGAAATGGCAAACTAGGGATTTGAAAAGTGTCAGACACTTGATGTCTGTTCACAAAATTTATAGAGTGTGGGAATCAGATTTGGCGATAAGTATATTTAGGTAGTAGCAAAGGAATGAATCTTTCAAACCACCTTTTTGGTAGGGTGACATCAAGATTTAGTAGTACAGTGTATGACAAAGTGTATTTCTCTGACCTTCAGACTTTTGGTTACAACACTCAGCTTCCAATTTACATAAACACTTGATACACATACATGTAGGCTAATGTATGCATAATATATTAACCATTGTTCTGGCGGTTTCTTTGATCTAAGTTAGTGGTAGACATCACTTTGTATATGGTCAACTGGAAATAGCTAATTGTAAATGTACCCTTGTTTAGTTTGCATAGGTGTTTCTTGATCTGACGATATGACTTGATAAGAATTTTCTAATGACATGGGTAATTGGGAATAGCTACACTACTAATCTTCAGAAGTTTTTCCATGGTTCACAAAATTTCTGGAAAGACTTTAGTAGAAGTGGTTTGCTATTTTTAACATGCTGCTATAAAAATTTTGTTAGTGCCAGGTTAGCAAGTCTTTGAGAGTTTATTGACTCTCGTTGGTATATTGATGGTAGCAGTTCTAGTTTGTATACTTAATAGAGAGCTGTTGTGAGTCAGGATTTTCTTACTATGACTTTGACAATTTATTACTTGTAGAGCACTGGCTGTATACTGTCACACGGTTTGAATTGTTTTGTTATTTTTGAATTTTTAGTTGCAGTATGGTGAACCGGTTAATCGTCAAGCTGTTTCCTTGGCTCTGGGTTGTTGTCGACGTCTAATTCTCAGCTGAATGTTTTGGATATGTTGAACAAGTTGTGTCACGATACTGATGCCGAAGTGTCTCACAACGCTATATTTGGTCTTGGACTAGTCGGAGCAGGTACGATATGACTTGACACTAGCAGTGTAGCATGTTGGACAGATTGGAGTAAGGTTGTAGGTTGGAATACTCTATAATGTAGTACACTGTACTTTAGCTCTGTGATGTTGGTTTGTGTCTCTTGATTTGCCATTTTAGTATGTTTACCTTTTATTCCGCTGTGTGGATGTATCTGTCTCTGAATCAATTAGTTTTGGTTTATGAGTTTGTCTATTAATGATGAGTAGAATTAGATATCATTACTTTCACTCCGTATATGATGAAGTAATAATTCTCTTTTGTTTTTTTATCCATTGACTGGTAGAAATTTTTGTATCTTTACAGTAAACCAGTTAACTAAACATTACAGGAATGAGTTGCTCACCAGGGAAAGTTGCTTGGACACAAGACGCTTGATGCTTTTCTGATCTTTTTTTCATCTTCACGTTCTCTTGTTCATTCTCTTTTCCAGGCCGGATTTAGTGTTGTCTGATAATTGACGACTCAAAATTGTATTGTTTGCATCTGTACCTCAGTGCAGGTTGTCATCCCTGACACATTATTTTTAATCACATTTCTAAGTTGTCGAAGTCATCTTTGACAGTTCCAATAATCTAACACAAAGTTTAGTAGAAGTTTTGCCATTGATATTTATCGCAATAGATCAATATATAATAATAGCTGTAACTTATGACTCGAGTGATTGACCACTAGGAAGACTACTCATCGACACTAAATGTGATTTCTTTGCTATATACAAATAATATTGGTATTTTAGGTACGTGCAAACAATGCTCGACTTGCTGGTTTGCTTTGTCAGTTGGCCATGTACTATCACAAAGATGCAAACAACTTGTTTATGACCAGAATGGCACAGGTCAGATAGTCATTACTGTGTCATTGCCGTTTGTTTTGATGGTGTTTTAGTACTGGTAGATATGGTTATTGATTGACGTGGGTGCTTGTGTAGAGTCTGACTCAAGCCGGGAAGGGAACATTGACGATGAATCCTTATCATCATTATCGGGCTCTCATGTCTCGTGTTGCTCTTGATGGACTCCTGTCTGTGCTTGTTGCATGTCTCGATGTCAAGAAAAGTAAGACATGCACTAGTGTACAAACTGGAAGTTTTGTAAGTTGGTGCAGGACATGTACTTGTCTCTATTTCTGTCTTCGTTTGTATTATGTTTTGTGTGTGATTTCCTGTGTTGTGGCATTTGTGTAGTGATACTTGGTAAGAGCCATCATTATCTTCTGTATTACTTGGTGCGTGCCATTCAACCTCGAATGCTGGTCACACTTGATGAAGATTTGAAGTTGGTGTCAGTTACAGTGAGGGTTGGGCAGGTGGGTTATGTTATTGATTGTTAATGTTGTTGCTGTGTCTGTCTGTCTGTCTGTCTGTCTGTCTGTCTGTCTGTTTCTGTGTTGTTCTGTGTCGGTCTGTGTGTGCACATCTGCATGTGCTTGCATATGTACTGTTGTCTTCAAGAGGTTACTGTTTGTAGGCAGTTGATGTTGTCGGTCAAGCAGGTAAACCAAAGACCATCACCAGCTTTCCAATTCATTCGATCCCCGTGTTATTGGCATATGGGGTGAGGGCCGAGTTAGCTACCGAAGAATGCAAGTTGCTTTTCTCATTTAGAATATATCAAGTCGACTCATGGTTGTTGATATTGTTAGATGTATCGCTGAGCCTAATTATGCAAGGATTGGTCATTTTGAAGAAAGTTCATGAATCATCTTAGATCTAGAGAGAATAATGTAACTCAGATAGACTGTATGTGTGAATTGTGCATATCAGTTGTGTGCATTTTGGCTTTGCTGGGATGCAGAGAATTTTAGTAGAGATAGTAAGATGATAAATTTCTCTTGTGTACTGTATCAGTCAGTGTATGTGCTGTTATCAATTGCACACAGTTTACTGGTCTTGTTTGCTCTCTAGAGCTCTAAACTGATAGTGTTTGCATTGTTGCCAGATGATAATTTAGCAGTGCTGCCAATTTTGATTACCAATATGAGTGGGACAAAGATATGCATGGCTACGCCCCGCAATATTGACAAGTTTCCAAGACCCAGTGAAAGCCTTTCGAAGTGCATGCAAGCTCACAGTCTGGGGTCAGACGATTACAAAGAACATGAAAACTCTCTGATTGGTTAAACTTATAATTAGAAAATAGTGACGGTGGTAGAAAGTTTGTTGATCAATGATGTGCTGTTGGGTTGTATTTTTAGATAATGGGACGTTGTGACTCACCGTGGGTATAGATTACGTGACGTCATTGAATGTGTAAGTATGATATCAGACCTAGTGTACACTGTACGTAGAAGTCTTCAAGTTACGTGACTTGTGAAGTCAGTAGTACTCTGATGCACGAACACGTAGAGAGAGCAGCCTCAAGAAAAGCGAACTGTTTGTAAAAGATGGTGCTAGTGGGTGTGGTGATAACCGTGGCATTAAATTTTTCCATGAATTGAGACGGACGGTGATTACAAGAGATGAATCCCCCGCTCGAGCATACTCAGAACTGCGTGCGTCATGGACTCGAGACAAGCAGGTCAGGCTCTTGTTTGTCATCGTTTATCAGGGTTTCAGGACGTTTGAAAGAGGGCTGTTCTCGCTTTACAACATTTTCTAGGAAATGGGCATTGGCTGTAAAAGCCCTACCCAGACACGCGATGTGTTTCAAGCAAAAAATGCCGGACTGGGCTAGCGAGGGCTGGCTCCACAAGCATTGCAGAGACACGTTAATACAGCACCGGGATAAAGTGGTGTTGCAAATTGGCGGGTATTTGAAATATCAGTGCAGATCACGCCTTCCAATTTATGGAAACGCCCTAAAGGCACATCGTTCTAGGGACACTTCCCTAGATTAGCGTTTTCCTTACACTAAACGCTTACACTAAATTTTAGATCTTAATGTTTGCATCTAGTTGTTGGCTTGAGTGTTTGTTCGAAGTTGCAGTACCAAACCCTCTCCTCGCGCTGTTGTGCCCGTATGGTTAATTAATTAATGAAATGTTGCAGACGGTAATCTAATATTGCTCTTTCTTCAGAATCTTTGTCAAATCAAAGCATCCAAAGCAAAGAGTTTGGTGAGGAAGGAGTCGCAGAACGGTCGTCTGTTGCTACCAGTCAGCTGACGGAAAAGAAGTCAATTTCAAAAACCATTCAGAGTAATGGAGGAGCAGCAACACGTCTCCAAGAGTACGAGTAAGATTTATTATGTAAAACTGCATGTCAAAAATTTGCAGGGTATCATTACAAATTATGCCTGTGAAACTGGATCTCTGCATGTGTCCAGTTGATTGGGTTTGATTAATGATCCATCGCCATGGCTGCCCATCTCAACTTTTGTCTGATCGAGGTACGCAATTTGTCTCTCGCTTGTTTCGACGCCCACCAGACCGTCTCGGTGTTCACAAAATTTTTGCTAGTGCCTATCATCCTCAGACTAACGGTCAAGTGGAGCGCTTGAACAGCTACCTTGCTTCACCTCTAACAACCTACCTTAGTTAATGACCATCAGACGGATTGGGATGAGTATTTGGAAGCCATTGTCTTTGCCTATCGAACTAGCTTTGTTGACGCTATTGGCAACACGCCATTCCACTTAGTGCGCGGTCGTGATCCACGCCTTCCAACTGATGTTCTCGCTCGTACTCCATGCGATCTGGACATTGATGTTTATCATTACTGTTTGTCTCTCACCCAAAAGATCCAAAAGATCAAAGACGCCTATGCAACTGTTCAAGCTCATCAAGAGTCGGCCGATCGGCATGACAAACTCTATTACGATAACAGTCATCATCCGGTTCACTTTGCCGACGGAAGCCTTGTCTTTCTTCATCGGAAGCCCTTCAACAAACAGGGTATGTCAAATTCCCTATGACACCGGTCTTTCTCCCAAGCTCACTAATCACAATGAAAGTCCTTTCCGAGTTCGACGTAAACTGTCCGACGTTCTTACGGAATATCTCATTTCCAGACCGGTCGACTTGCTAAAGCCCACGTTTATCAACAAGGACATCGGCCTCTGTAGTTGTTGCAGGAATATCAGGTACCGCAGCGAGTTCCGTCTAGCGAGAAGAGCGATCTACAATAACGACAACGTAGCGGTTATCGTGAGTAGTACAAGGCAGATGACCGAAGATGTCGATTTCCACTACTTCAAAGGTTGAGAAGCGCTGAATAACTGGAGTTGACCGGAATGGCGTGGTAGCGGTGGTTTACGCAACTGGCATGGCAAACGTGACCGAACAAAGGCTTTGACGTCTTGACCAATATCTTTCCAAAAATACTGAGAATATGAACGCAATGATAAGTTTTCTTGTATCTCAGATGACCAGACATGGGAAGGTCGTGAAGATCTTTTATCACAGCCAGCCAACTAGAGGGCGAAAGGATAGGAGCATAATGACGTCGCCCATTTTTTGTAGATGTATGCATCAAAAGACCGGTATCTGAATCAACGGTAATGTGACCATTACCACGCAATACTTCTTTGACTTCTGTCGAGGCGATGGGGTGTTCAGGATGCTTGAGGAAATCGATGACGGCATGGAGCAGCGGATAATTCCTGTTGGAAACGATTGTCATCGAGAAGAAGATCGACAATTTCGAGAGCGACAACTATAATCGGTGCATCAACCGATGATTGTGGAACGCTACCGTTAGACGCAAACGAGACAGGGCGTCGGCATTCGTGTTAGCTTGGCCGGGCTTATGTCAAATAGTGAAATCAAGTTCCTCAAGCCTAAGGATCCAACGAGCTAAACGGCCTGTTTGATGGTTGGCGGACATCAGCCATGAAGATTAGCGTGATCGGTCTCCACGGTACACTGAACTCCGAGAAGGTACTTACGAAAGATTTCGCATCCCCAAACAACTGCGAGTAATTCCTGTTGGCGAGTGTCATACTTGCGTTCTGATGCATACAGTTGACAACTAGCGTACGAAATGACGCGTTTACGACCATCAGGATAGACCTGAGCCAAAAAATAGCTGCAATAGCAGTACTAGACGCATCCGTCTGCAGGAGAAATGGTTTGCTCCAGTCAGGATGAAAAAAGAAGTGTTGAAGTAAGAAATTGTTTGAGTTTATCGAAAGAATGCTGTTGGTTATCAGACCATTGAAAAGGCATGCTATTACGAAGTAATCAAAGTAAAGGCTCAACAGTAGCGGCGTATGACGAAACAAAGCGACGATAATGTGACATAAGACCCATAAATGACTTGAGTTGAGACTAATTCGTAGGGATTTCAATATCAGTAACATCATCGATTTTAGCAGGATCGACACGGAGCCCGTGTGGCATAACCACGTACACAAGATATCGGATTTCTTTGTGCGCAAATGACTATATTGTCGGAGGCGCTGGAATCCTGTTTCCAAATCTTGAAGATGGCTGTCAAAATCAGTAGAAAAGCAAGACTATTATCAAGATACACGATGCAAGAACGCCATTTGAGGCCAGAGAGAACAGAATCCATTGCCCGTTGAAAAGAAGTGGGAGCGTTGCACAATCCAAACGGCATGGTGGGAAATTCAAACAACTCGAAAGGAGTGGTAAAGGCGGTTTTCTCAATGTCATCAGGAGCGAGAGGAAGCTGTCAGTATCCTGACATAAGATAAAGTCAAGGCTGGAAAAGAACTGCGTACCAGAGAGTAGATTCAAGCTGTCGTCAAAGCGAGGAATGCGATACCCGTTCTTCTTGGTGCAAACATTCACTCGGCATTAGTAGACACAGAAACGCTGACTGCCATCTGGTTTATCTACCGACACGACGGGACTAGCCCAACGCGAACGGGATGGGCAGACAACTCCTGTGCGCATCATGAATTCAATTTGACGTTCTACTTCATCTCTCTTGGAAGAAGGTAAACGATAAGGCGGGTTAATTGGCGAGTGATCTCCAGTGTCAATGTGATGTGCTAGCACACTAGTACGACCCAAATTGTCCGAATGCTGCGCAAACACGTATGAATAACTGCTCAGAAGTGCATTCAGTTGAGACTGTTGTGAAGACGAAAGTGAGTTGTTAATCAAAGCAGACGAGCTGACGACAAAGCCTGAACACGACGGAGTGTGCATCATTGCACAACGCCGACGACAAATCGCTATCAGCAACACCAAAAGGTGTGACGGTTGTCGGGTCTAGAATAGCGGTTGAAGAGTGCAAGACGGTAAGAACAACACAAAAGACGACCGATTGAACCACTGCTAAGATTAACTAAAAAATCAGGGCGGACTTGATCGTTGGCGACACTAAATATTGGAAGTGTGACTGTGCTACTAAAACGAGGTGATTGAAACGTCACTGTACCGTCACCGTACAGAATAAGTGCGTAAACGTAGCGCAAGAAGTCAGATCCTAAAAGAATAGGAAATGCAAAGTCACGAATAACCACGAAACAATGATGAAATTTTATGCCACCAACAAAAGGCGTAAGATCAATCTTATCTACGACACCAAGCTGACCACCATTTGCTGCGATAAGATTGCCATGTACACCAGACGATTGGCTGACGTCAAGACCGACAAAGGCGCTAGAAACGATTAAAGAAGCGGATGTGGAGTTGATGACACACCTTGCAGGTGCATTTCCTTCAATAGTAATTGTGTTGACAGGAACGGAAGAAGAAGGCTGAGAAGCCAGAGAAGAGTCGTCGTGAAGGACATACACAGGATTGCGACCGGAGGACGGTGGTTGGCGTGGGCTGACAACACTTGTATTGTGTGGCTGTTCACAGAATCCGTGTTATAGTTTGGTAGTAACACGGAATTGGCAGGTGCTCACTGACACGACTTGTGCGACTTGATTGCTCTGGCAAGACGTTTACGGCAATCAATAATGTTTTGACCGTATATGTATACTTATGACAGTAGTGACAGGTACTATCAAATGTGCGGGCTTAGGAACCCAAAACTTGAAGTACAACGGAAGACGAAACTTTGTTGGAAAACGCAGACGATGTCCGATTAGTGTCAGATTGCAAAACTTCAGAACTTCTCTCGGTTGGTCGCGTTCAAGCTCGAATTGAATCTCTGGACGGTGAACTTCCTGAAACCGCATAACATTAGTCAGCTCTGGTAAGATGTCATCTTGAGCTCTGTTGAGTTGAAGAAGGGTACGACGAAATTAAGACCAAAACTTATAAAAGCAGGGTTTTGAGTAACTTGTCGAACAGACATCAGATTGCGCGTAAAAGGAAATGAAGGTTTTTTGGACCAAACTGATTGCGCAGAAACCCTCGAATTTGTCCCACGTAGCTCCTTCTGCTGTTGCAGTCGACAGAAAAGCGCGATGCTCGGCACGAACGCGTCCAGCAAGCGCGACAGTATCGAGGTGTAAACGGTGTGCTGGCGTCCAACGTTCCAGATCCGAGACAGCATGAACATGGAACAGCCAACTGTCGAAGTCTTCTCCGTCGTTTCTTCAGAAATTATCTAACAGAACGGGGACTAATGAGCGACGAACAGACTCACTCGCGTCGTGGCCACTGATGGGGTCAGGACTGACGTACAGAACGAACGGTCAGTGAACGAGCATGAGCTGTGCGGCTTCTCGACTTCGGCAAGCTAAGCACTTGAACATTTGAAAAACGTTAACCTCAGAACAAATCGGTTCTCCACCAAATCTAGACGAGAGGCTGGAGAAGTACACAAGGATCGTACAGTAGACGAAAAGCAATGTATTGAGTTGTGTGTGTACTCTCTAAATAGTCAAGTGAGTAGGCGTAGCTACATTATAGTAACATTAACATAATTACTCTATAATACATCCCGAGATGTTTGTAACGACAAGAAATTTCTATACATGCAAAAGGCTCCAGTTAAGTGACGCGCTCAAAATCGTATATGACCTGAAGTTTAAATAATATCACTGTTGCTTGGTTTAGATCACCAGACTATTTATGGAAGAAATGGATTCTTCCTCTATTTTCTGATTTGGTGCAAATTCTCCCAGTCGAACCCATTCTTGATAAGTTACTGACTACGAATCAGGTGACACTAGAGGAATTTGACAAACTGAAGCAAATGAGTGGAGACGTCGAAAGAGCACGTTATCTATTGATTAACATCTTACCTTATCGAGGCAACGAAGCTTTTCACAAGTTTTGTGATACTTTGTTGGAAGTTGGTGGTTATGACCAAATATTACATCTTATGCAACCGGATAAACATCCAGGTTATCAAATGAAGGAATGTATTGTTTACTAGAGTAAGAATAATATTTGTATGTATTGTATACAGATCCACACAAGAGAGAAACCAAAGGTACCAATTTTATCTGGTTGAAATATTATAATAAATTGATTGTCATTATTGTTAATGTAATGATAGAAATAATTGCACAGTTAGCACATGAGGCAAGATCTCGTCGGCTAGTTGCACCCGAAGAGTTTCCACAAGACAAGGGAAAGCCAGTGCGGAAAGGTTTTACAATTTATTGTATTGGTATTAGCAAAAAACTACATTGTCGTTTACAGAACTTTTTCCGATTGAACTGGCAAAGAGAAATTTTCCTCATGCGTGTGGTCGGGACACAATTATCACCAAAATGTGGCGTTACCTTTGGAAAGGAGATCGTGAGACTGCAGTGAATGTCGATATTAATGATTGTCGTTTGATGGTAACAAAACAATCAATGTTTCTGTTTAGGTAGTAGTTGTGAGTTGTACTTGACTATTATTTTTATGTTTGTAGTGCATTTGTGCTCAAGGTGGGGCTGGCAAATCATGTGTAGCAGCCACCTATGCAAGGATTTACAGAAAGGCATACGATGGAGGAGTTTTTTTCATCAGCTCGAGAACAAGCGCATCTCTACGACACTCAATTCAAAAATATGTAAGACAAATGAAAACGTCAATTTCAATTTCGACTCTACAATTGTATCTGTGATAGATCGTTCACCTAAGTTGTGAGAAAGATGATGTTGCAAGTCAATCATTGGAAGAAATGAATGCGCGCTTTTTAGATCTCGTCAGTCAGCGTGGAGGAAATGCATTGTTGATCTACGACAGCAGTGATGATTTAGACGTCATCAGACGTATTGTTCCTTCTTGCAACATGAAAGTTCACGTTATCATTACGACGAGATGCAGAGATCACGTGCTAATGCAAGAAGGCAAGGTGATTCAACTCCCAGAGTTGGATGAAGACGCAGCCGTCGAGTGTTTCTGCCGTTGGGCTGAAAAATGCAACGATGACGGGAAGATGTCAGATAAGGAAAACAAGGAGATCAAAGGTATAGTGACCGATGGACAAGTGAAGCTATTGCCACTTGCCATTCGACGTGTTGCAACATTGACGAAGAAAACAGGGGTTACTTACATGGAGATGAGAGAGAAACTGTCATTGAATAAAGAGGACGTGCGTTATCCAGTCGATGATCTAGAGGACATATTACGTGGTTGGCGACTGGAACATCTACAGCACAAGCTAACGAGTTTGGGTATTGCACGGATCGACCAAATTCTAGATGCCGACGTCGCCTCACTGGCCAAATCGTGCGACATTTGTACGAGTGATGAAGAGAAGCTGAAGAATATGAAGGAAAGACTAAGAGTCGACAGGGAAGCACCGATGCAATGGGATCTCGATCTAGAAGAAGTGGCAAGAAGGTCCGTAGTTGCAGAGAAAATTCTCAGTTTTACTTCTCTGATGGACACGAGCGCCATTCCTACTGATGTTCTTCGTGCAGCTGTGATGCGGGATGGAGAGTCGAGGATCGGAGGAAATGAGTTTGAAGTCTCTCTATATCTTCTGTCCGACGACTTTTCTCTGCTCACATTGAATGACGAGGAACGCACGTGTGACATTCATGCGCTTGTTCAGCAGTCTGTTGTAAGCCACATGAAGAGAAGAGACAAATTCCTACCTTTTCTTATTTGTTTGACAAAATGTATGCAAGACATGTTGCCAAATTCATATATCGCCATGAGACGCAACCTCAACAACAGCAAGATGATTGCATTGGCTCCACACGTTTACAGCGTTTGTGATCACATCTTGAAATCTAAATGTATACAGCAAGAATGTCTAAAGCTCTTGAAGTTTTCTTGTTGGTTGGCAACACATTTGCACGACATTCCAACAGCCAAGCATTTAGGTGAAGAGATATTGAAAATTCGTCGTGTACTCGGAACTCGCAGTATGAACGATGCAATTGAAATGAGCGACAGTGAGTATAATTTAACATATAATTACAGTTTAGCTTTTACAATTTGATATTTCAGGTCTGATGGATGTTGGTGATGCGTACGATCTAATGAGTAGACCTGACATGGGGAAGCCGTACTTTGAAGAAGCCGTGCAAGTGTTGCAAGCATTTGGCGACGACAGTTCTCTTCCTATGCTATATGGTGCTGGTAAGATGATGTTGAAATATTAAGTTAGAAAGTTTAGTTTAAGGCAATTATAGGTTAGTAACTCGAGGATAGATGTTTAGTACGGAGGAAAGGAAACGTCTAGTCACTCTAATTGCCATTCAGAAATCATCGCTTGTTTTCATCATATTCTTACCGTGGTCAACGATGCGTTCTAACCTTCATTGAATCGAACTAAGATCACTAGCGTTTGGTGTTAGGGTTAAAGGAGAACTCTCACCAAAATCAACTATCTCTCAGATGAACGATGTCACTTCATGACACAACTTTTTGCAACCGTTTACTGCAGTAGTTTACCGTAACGAAGAAATAAAGCATTGAAATTACCTGCATAGGTCTGTTTAGTACCCGTATGTAGCATGTTCGTAACTCTGATTGTTGGTTAGCAAGGAAGACCGATATCTGTGAACATTTCAAGGTAAGGATTGTGAGACGTATGGTGTCAAGTTGTGATTTATTAACTCAAGCAAACTGGGACCCTAAATTTATCACTCAAGTATCGACTGTGGCAATACAACCTCAGAAAGAGACCCTTCTTGGATTAGCTCATAGATCACGTCTCGCTGAATTTTGGGTGCGTCAGGAGCACTTGGTATGGTTAAACCTAAAGTAGTTGCTTCGAGAGGGTAAGAGTTTGTGTCTAGACGTTGAATCGTCTGAACAACTCGTTGCTGATTCTCTGCTTCCGTGGCTGTCTTGACCGTAGGTTTCCTGCAGGAAGATACCTTGTATCTTTTGTCAACAGATTTTAGTATTTGGTGAGAGTTCTCCTTTAAGACAGATTTGCTTGCTTCGAGTGATCACTCTCGAGTTGTGGAGCTCTCGTGGCCATCACGTTCTTTCTTGGACGGTAGCATGGTATAGTAGTGAATATATAATAGCTCGTTTACACGAGCACTTGTAAGCGGGCCGGCATATGCATGCAGCCCGTGTCAGCTCGGTTTGAAAGCTACGTGTAAACGCCCGTCGTGCCGAGCCGTGCTGGCCCAGCCCAGCTGGAATGGTGGGGTCAGCCCGGGCTGATCCGGGCCAGATACGTTGTGTCAACGGTATATGTACTGTACCGAGACCGGGATTAGAGCTGCGCATGCTCATTTGGTAGTCTCGCGTAGCCAGACCCAGAGCCGCGCCAGTTCGTGCCAGCCCAGCCCGCGTTTACACGACACACTTCGTAGCAGGAAGCCCATGCGTGTAACTAACGTGCGTTAGTTCCTTGAGCTTGACATAGCTCGCGATAGCTCACGTTTGCAAAGCCAAGCTGCTCGCTCTTTTTCTCTACGGCTTTACAACAGTCATATCGAGAATGCGTAGGACATATACGAGACATTGTAGGTCTATCGCCAGGCGATTGTTGCGCACATGCGGCAACAGAGTTCAAACGCTAAACTTCTTGCTCATCATGGTCGCTCCCTAACAAAGTCTTCGTCTCGCTCCACTCTATTTGTATCATAGCCTCGAACTTCCAGACCAGAGTGCGCGCGAAACGCGAGACCTCTAGTCTGGACCAAGTAGGTACTAAAATGATTTCGGAAATAGCCTTCTAAGCCAATCAGCTCCTCATAGCCGGAATGTCGGTTGTAAATTCTGATTGGTTTAGCAGTAATTGGTTATGCTAAGTGCACTAACGCTGATTGCGCTCGTGTGAAACCCGCGTGGGCGGCTAAGTGCACGCCAGAAAGACTCTGGTGCACTCACACATCTTAGTTTTAGTTTCAGCTTCAGTTCTTCGATATTTTCAAGCTTGCGGTGACAGGACATGGACAGCAGCGTCGCTAGACCATCACCTTTGACAACTGGTCGAGCGGTAGTCTCGCCAGTCGAGCGGTTAGACTAGCTAGCGGTCTGCCAAAGAATCAAAGAGTCGTCGTTTCATGCCGTCCACCAAGATATCGCTGCAAACACTGCAGATGTCTCTGCTTTGTTCATGAGATCTTATGGCATTTACAAATGATATGTTGATCTAGGTAAAACGATCCTACGCTGTTAGAATGTTGTTTAACAACGTTAGACAGAGTTGATTCCACCCCGGATTCGTGCGCGCTAGCAGTGCCGTTGCGCGCGTTGTAGCTAAGGGCGGAGTTATACGCGCGATGTACTATATACTTGGTACTGCAGGCGTGTTGCGGTCATTGTAGCAATTGCAATGCTATGGTCTGCAGTCTGCACGGGTTTCTTTAGTTTTATGCGAGCGGGAGAGTTTACCGTGAGCTCCGTAGCAGCATTCGACGCCTCTGTTCACCTGGCTCCACAAGACGTTAGCATCGACTCACATGTCACTCCGTCTGTGGTGCGCATTCACCTAAAGCAATCGAAAACAGACCCGTTCCGTCAAGGTGTAAACATCTTTTTGGGTCGATTGAAACAAGAAATTTGCCCAGTGGCTGCTCTGCTGAGCTACATGGTGCTCCGAGGCAACGCGCAAGGCCCCTTATTTCTCTACGACGATGGCACGTCAGTCTCGCGCAATAGGCTGGTCCGAGAAGTTCAACGTGCGCTCACAGAAGCCGGACGTGACTGCACAGGCTTTACAGGCCACAGCTTCCGCATTGGCGCAGCGACGACAGCGAAGGCAAGAGGGTTGGACGATTCCACAATCAAAGCCCTTGGAAGGTGGAAGAGTACAGCGTTTGAGTCGTACATAAGAATCCCTGGCAGCAGTCTAGCAGGATTTTCGCAGCCACTCGTGTAATTAACGGTCGGCGTGTGCACTACTAACCTAGTAAATGGTTAACACAACGTTACAATAAACGCAACTTAAACGGCAGCTGTTTCGCCCGCATCAGCCTCTTACTTACGGTACTTGGAAAGGGCTCCGATCCTCGCGCCGACGCCAGACTTTCCCTCCGGCAAGTCTGGCGAAGTTCGTCCGGTGAAGGTATCTGACGGCGAAGTTACCTGGTGATATACAAGACTATGAAGATCCGAAGAAGGTAAGGAATCAACTACCATTTAGCATCGCTATTGATAAATACTTCCAAAATCATTTTAGTATCGACTTGGTCCAGACTAGAGTTCGCGTTCTTCGCGCGCTCTCTGGTCTGGAAATTCAAGGCTATTTGTATCATTTTCGCGCAGAAATATGACGTCTCGAAAAGAAGTCTGGCTACGCGAGACTACTAAATGAGCATGCGCGGCCCGTTTTCCAGCACACTATGAGTTTACACGATGTATTTGACCCGAGCCAGCTCGGGCTGGTGTGCGCTGGCGCGGCTAGAAATACCGAGCCGAGCTGGCACGGCTCGGCCGGCGTTTACGTAATTACACGACGATTACAAACCAAGCTGACCCAAGTCAGTACGGCCTGGCCTGCCTACAAGTGCTCGTGTAAACGGGATACAAGCCGAGCTGGCACGACTCGGCAAGGTTCGGCACGGATCGGCCCGTGTTTACACGCACCGTAGAAACCGAGCCAGCACGGGCTGGCCCGCTTACAAGCGCTCGTGTAAACAGGGTATAACTATAGGTCATGACAACGATTAAAGCGTACAGTATTTATACTATAGTTTACAATCTCCATTTCTTTTCCCATGTCAACAACAGTCATAACATTATAGTTTTTACAATACATTTCAATAAGACGAATTGATGTTTTGTTCTCGCACACGTGAGGTTTCACAATATTTACTATTTCCAACTACATGAAACATAATCGTTGCAAGATCAACGTAAGTAACGACGCAGTTAGGAAGTGCCAATGTTACATGTTGTACACTACGAATAGTTGTATTTGTGTTAATTGAGCCATGTCCACAATGGCAACTGGATCGCGATTTGATCGTGATCTGATCGCGATAGATCATCCGATCCACATCGAGAGGTGGATTCGATTTACATCGGATCGCGATCGCTTGAATTAAATTAGAAATAGTGGGCGTTATCTTCACGTACGGTACGAGTGTAGTAGAAGCATAACCCTCCTCACTCATCTTTGTTCTCGCTTACCTTTCGTCGCTGTATCAAGTACTATCAACGCTTTGCACAAGCAAGGAAACCAAACCTACACATCGGTTATTAGTCACGTGATGCCGATAAGTGGTGTGTGACGTAAAATCATGTGACATAATATGTAATCGTGATTGGTCAGTAGACCGGTGTTGGGTTTGACTGCGTAGATTTGACTGGGGAGCGTTAGCGAGTTTGGGTTACGTTGCTATATTCTAATAATCAGTATATTTAGATAGAATTAGACGGCACAGTCAGCCGGTGGTGCAGTCTACGCGCCATCTTTCGTAAGGTGCTCTGTCTGCCTTCGCAAAAGTCTGCGACAATGTGAAAGTATCGTTTGCAAAGTGCAGTGTTGACACTCGCGCATTCCTGATAGGATCGCAATCGTTTGTTGTCTAGTGTGGACGCGGCTAAGTGACATTAATTAAGTAGATCACACTACGAATTGCCATAATTTTAAATGTAATGAAATTGATATTAACTGGTATAAATCATCTGTAAGAATGGTCGACAGATCTTAATCCAGTTGTGTTATTTATCTGTTTTTTTTAACCTAGTGTTGTGCTACTTCTATGTCTATTTACCACATTCTTGTTACAGCTTTGGGACGTTTAGCAAGTTGCTACATGCAAATGAAAAACTTTGAAGATGCAGAGAGACTGTATACTAAAGAGCTTATTTGGACGAGAGAACGGGGAGTAGATGATAGAAGCATTTCAATTGGTATGTGTTCTGTTCTACTGCTAGAATCTGATTTCTTACTAATTTAACGTAACACAAATAAGAATTTGCTGCATAATTAATAAAGTAAAATATTGTTAGTAGGATTTACATCTGCACCTCAATGTTAGTGTTACATCGTTATCTTCCATAAACTAATTTGTACATCAATGTACATGTACAACTCTACTCTACAGTTACATCGAGGCCATATCAATAGAATTTCTTGATACTCGTATTCGTCCGTCTTACTTTGAGGTTAACCAAAATGAGAATGGAAATTGATGTGGGCATGCGTTTTGATATTGATAAAATGAAATGGTACATACATCCATAGTCAATGCATGAGTGCGTATTAATGGTTCCACAAGTGTTAACACTAAATGTGGTCTATCGATTAGTTCCTCGTTGGTACAAGATCTCAGCCATGCTTCGGGGATTAGGGACACAATTATATACAGGCGCCATTTTTACCCGAAGCCCGGATATCCGGGCTAATGGTATAGTAATTGTTCGATGACCAACCGACCGACCGCGCGACCGTATTGATGCTCGATTAGCGCAGATGCGAATGAAGCTATTCCGACCTATAGAGGAGAAGTGGTGTCATTACCGACCAAAAAACGAACGTGATGTCATCATGAGGCTCCTCTTTCTTCTCTTTGTTTGGTAGGCATCAATCAGACGTCTAGCTAGAGAAGCGGCACAAACGACGAGACGCCTAGAGAAGCTGCACAAAAGAAGGAGACGTCTACATTCTTGTGATCTGAAAATTCGGTGGTGAGCTGCTTGTTTGCTCTCCATTTGTAACATAAGCTTCCCACCAACGAACAGAACAATGATCACGCGCGTTACTTCATCACGTAAGGCGAAGATGGCCGGCCTGCCTAGCGTCGAGGCTCTCCGACTTGTAACATTTGGCTTGTTCCAGCACTTTGAAACAACTACATTTGTAGTATCGTTCATGTTTCCCTTATTACGACAAATACCAGACGTCTAGCGAAGCTATACAAACAAACAGACGTCTGGTTTGTTGTGAGCTAGAAAATCGGTGGAGAGCTGTTTTGTTATACGTGAGGGTTTAGCACTTAGAAACAACGCCTAATCTACATAGACTCGTACCCAGTCTTCCTTCTCGCGTGCGTTCCACGTGTTTTAGCACGTGCTTTTTTGTTCCACTAGCCAGGAGAACTAAAGACACATGACAAAACAAGTGGTGCGCGCTCGAGGAGGAGGTCTGGTTACGAGTCTATAATCTAGTTACACATTTGTAACGTTCATGTTTTCCCACATCTAATTGGTTTTGGCTCTGGTGTTACCTATCCCACGCCTAAAACCGCCCATAGTGGTTCCTTACGACCTCAAAAGCGGCACAATCAATCATACGCCTAGAGAAGTTGCGCAAAGAACCAGACGTCTAGAGAGCAAAGGCTGTAACATTATGCTTGTTCCATCAATAGTGTCATCTTCTGTAAGCCCAAAACATTGTAAGTGCATGAAATCGTGTTTTATTCAATACAAATCAGTGCTGCGTCTTTTGTACACCTATCTAGCCCAAAGTTGGTTTTCGTATGTGCTCTAGGACTTTCGCTGTGCGTGGCGGTTGGTGTTGTTTAGAACGTTCTGTCAGCGCGACGAATTACCTCCGAGGTGCATACCGGCCGAGGGTTTGCACTTCTAATGCTTCTTTATTTAGAATAGTTGCAGGCATGTTGCAACTAAAATATATCAGTTTTAGCTTTATCAAGTTTCAAAACTTCAAAACTTTTGGTAATCGATTAACGAAGAGGTCAATCTGCATGCTCCAGTGTTTAAGATGAATCTATTGTCTATACAGAAAAAAGAAAATTTGAAGGTTAAATTGATTTCAACTCTATTTTAGATAGAATCGACTTGCAATAATTACTGCTTCGTAGCTTTTATTCGAAGGGTCTCCCGAGGAAGTTTCATTTATTACTAGAAATGTATAAGTGTATTTCAAAGAACGCTACCTGGAAGTCTATATGGACATCCAACAATGTACATTGTAAAAGCGATAGACAAAGAAATGTGGAATCTATAGCATTGGAGAAAACCAGAAGCTTGTCCGAGTCTTATCGTATACAGCTACAGTATAGCGATTTAAAAGTTAGAGGTTAGGAATGAGGAAAAACTGCATGTACCAATATAATAGCACATCTCTATATAGAGTTAGTTACGGATCTCTACGAGATCAACTTACTGTTTATAGACGATAGAAAAGTATTAATCAATTTTAACTCAACTCTACTCCAGCTACAAGTTACTCACAATGAATATTACTTTATAGCCTTCATTTGAAACGACGTTCGACGGATGTTGACGTACATGCGGCAGATATATGGACACGTTCTTCTCTTCTTTCTCAAGCAACTGAGAATTTTTACGCAATCGTCAAAATTTTTATCTTTATAGTAGAATGGCAGCGCATGGTTTTCGTGAGAAGAATGATGTCATACCCAGAGGCGTATCGTGACCTCTAGAAATTGAGGCCTAGACTTCACGATTCTACCAGACACGCCTACGTTTTGGTTTTTAATTGAATGATACGGTAGAATCAGTGGCAGATCAAGAATAGAAGAAAGGCTAATGCACCTACTATATACAGCTTTCGTCCTCACACGTATGTACAGTCCGCTATTATTATGACGACGCCAAGAAATAATTGGGCTATAGCTAGGTGCGCGTTTCTTTTACCTAATCCAGCTAATCCATATTAGATGGATTACTAATCCAGAATAGTCGGATTAGGTAGACGGATGAGAGACGGAGCGAAGCAAAGAAGCGTCTTGGATGTGATGAGCATGCGCACTGAGTTTGGCTCGCCAAGATGGATATGCCGTGTGGAAACGAGTCTCAAACTGTCAGCGTTCTGACTAATTCCTTACTGCTTAGGTTGAGAATGGCTGCTCTGCTAAATCGACCGTTTATTTTCTAGTGCTATCAACAATTGAGCGTGCGCAAATCTTATCTAGTCCGTCTAACCCGCGTATCGGCTGTATGAGCTGGATTAGCTAATGCAGCATCTCCGAGAAGAAGAAAGAAATGCACGCAAAGGTCATCCATGTAATCCACCTAATCTGGATTAGCTGGAGTAAGTGAAAGAAACGCCCCCCAGTTATGCTAACACTGGAGGGATCTTGTGTTTTAGTTAAATTTTACTCGAGCGCAATTGAAACTTTACCTTCACTCGTTGAGATGTTCCTGCACGACAGCACACCTGCCAGGTGAGAAAGTGTGGCCGTGGCGCGAAGGTCGAGACCCCGGGCCTCTGCGCATGCGCCACTTGCTTCTGTTTCTGTTTTTTAGGGCACGGGTATTTTTAGGCCGAATCCCGGTCCAAACGATGTCCAACCCCAGGAACTCAAGGCACGATGCAGGCCCCTTCAGCTATTTTTGCGGCAACTGGAACCCCGCGGCAGTTGCACGTGCGAAGAGCAAAGTTCTCTGAGCACTCACTTGAGTTCGTCTCTCCGAAAAAACGGAAATCGTCCAGGTAGTGAATACCGGATGTGATCTCTCTGCGATACATGATCCAGAGAAGAGCGCCTGCCACGGCCGAGAATATCTTGGGCGCCGAGTGAAGACCGAAGGAGAGAGCACGATCAAGGTAGACGACGCCCTTTCAGCGCACGCCCAATACGTTGAGGTCATCTGAGTGTACCGGGATTTGGCGGTAGGCACTCTCTATGTCAAGCTTAGCCATCAGCGCTCCAGGACCCAGCTGCAAAAGAAGCCGCGCTGCCTCATCGACACGAACATAGGACAGAGAGCATAGGTCCGTAGAGATGCCTTCGTTGACGCTGGCCAGACGAGGTGAGGAGAGATCAACGATAAGGTGCCAGAGCCCTGGTTGGAAAGCAAAATTGCGTTGGCTGCCAATGAGGCTATGAGCGCAATGACACGGTTGCGGCGGCAGGACTACGCATATACACTTCTTTTCGATGCTCGCGCTACGTTTCGGGGTAAAGTTAACTCTGTCTAACTGCGTTAAACCGCATTGATGTAGACGGTGTAGATGGTACTGTAGAACGTAAGTTGTTTCCACCCTGAACAGTGTGTAGACTCGTGACCATGGCAATATACCGCTTCTTCGTCATTCCCGGATATCCAATCCTCTATCGCCACATCTAGAATCTGTGCTGATCGCCAAAGCTGAGCACACCGAACTGCTACCAAAATTGACGTGGACGTACGACTAGAGAACAACAAGAAGGGGCGTGTCCACCTACGCAGGTTTCTCGAAGAGAAAAGTCTACGCCTCCTTGACATACTTAAATCTTATGCGTGTTTCTTCTCATGAATCAATAGAGCGAAGGCTGATGCTAATTGCAATTGAGTTTCATTGCTCTAGCTTCAACATCTGTGAGAGGAGAGGATCATGTCTGTAGGGAGAAAACGGCCTCTAGCATCCTACTTTCGTTACAAAGAGCCTTTGCAGGGTCTTAAAACACAAGATTCATCCATAGTTACCATTCCCGTGTAGTTTTCGTGTAGTTTGCCAGCAAGATAACTGAGCTAGGCAGGCAATTGATTTGGTGTAGGCGGAGCTTAGAGCTACTGATGTATGAGCCTGCCACATGATCCGTACCTAACACACGTTTTCGCGGCTACCAAAGCGACAGTTTGCCTGAAAGTAGCGCAGCACGAAGTTTCACGATGAAGCCTACAATTTGAAATAAGTTTGTATTTCCTTTGGAGTTCTTCTATTATTAAAGCAAGAATTGAGTGTAAAGAGTATTAACAGATTTTTGTCACAAAATGTCGCAAATTGAAATATTTGCACACGATGGGAACATTAAGGAAAGGTTGATATAGAATATAGTAGATCAGTGATCGAAAGAGATTGAACTATGAACGCGGTGAAAGAGAAGGCAAACAAGATGATTAGTCAATAGTATGGTTGGAAATGAAAGAATCTAGATTATATTAATTTACAAAAAATTGAATATTATGATTGTTTTGTAGTGCTAAATAACCTTGGTCTCACATATCGAGAAGGATGGAAATACAACGAGGCGATAAAGACATACGTAGAGTCGCTCGAGTTGCAAAGGCGTTGCGATGACGGGAATCTAGTGGAAATGTCTACGAGTACGTAAATGGAAAGATGCAGCGATTTTCGCTTTCCTAATTGTACATGTTGGCATAGTTGAAAGATGGAAATTATAAGTCAATCTTTTCTATTTTAGTTCTCATGAATCTTGGTTACTGCTACAGAGAGAGCGGGAAACTTGAGAAAAGTTTGAGTTTATTGGAGGAGGCAGTCACAATCAGCCGATCATGCTACTCATCTTCTCATCCCTTCTTGGCACTTGGTAAGAATCGTGAGTCATAAAAGATATAAATACATATTTATTAATATTAACATGTTTACCTAGCTATATCTCACCTTTCCTCTACGTACGATTTACTTGACAGAAAAGATGAAGCTTGGAAATTGGCAAGAGAAGCGTTGGCTATTGCAAGCATATCATTACCGTCGTCACATTCTCAATTGGCCGTGTGTGAGTACAGTAGTCTAGACTTTCTTTTTAACGTAATGATCGGTAGACCGCGCTCACTCACCCAATGTGCATCACGTGATCATTTACATGCAATGTACAAGGTACCTCAAACTCACCAGTAACTAATGTTAATCTCTGCTTAAGTATCCATGTCTAAATTTAAGTTATGAGCCTGTAACCGCAACGTTTGCAAGACTTTGAGCATGATGCATTCATGGAATGAAAATATTGTCTCGCTTGCATTTTTGTTCAAGGATGGTCTGCTCTTGAGTGATGGTACTTCCTGTGAACTAATGTTCATTGCAACTTACCATGTTACAGATATGAACCTTTTGGGCAATTGTTGTCGATCACGAGGAAACTACGATGAAGCCATATCGTGGCATGAGAAAGCAAGACAATTGCTGCAACAACAACATCAATCACCTCGACGAGACGAAGACGTTGCTGCAAGTTAGTTTACATTTCGCTCTAACATGAAGTTGGATTACTGCAATCGAATTAATAATTAGATTTATATTACTTGTCTCGCGACCATGACGAGAAACGGTGTTATGAAGAAGCTATAAAGTTGTGTTTGGAAGCACTAAAAATAGACCAAGAAAGTCATTCTCCAAATCCTCTTCATATTGCAATTCGTAAGTTAATTGATTATCAATCCTCGTCACATCAGCTGGTTGTAATGTGAATGTGTGTAGATACGATGAGGTTAGGTTCGTATGAAATGAAGGCCTCAAGACTTGAAGCGTCTATAACCCATTTGCAATCTTCCTTATCATTTTTGCAAGACACACTACCTACTAGTCATCACATCGCAGATTGTGCGTTGATCTCTTTTCGTCGTTCGTTTTCTGATCGTATTTTTGCAGGTCATTTTTACCTTGCTACGTCGTTTCTTGCTATGAAAGAAGCGTCCCAATCCAGTCTACATTTAGAGAAATGTCTTGAGATACGAAAGACGATATTTCAAGTTGGTCACAGCAAAATAGGGGAAGGTGAGAAAACATGTCATACATTCATTCTTTAATTAATAAATCTATTAAACGATAACTCTTTCTTTCTATTTCTTTTCTAGCTGAGCGTCTCAAAGAACGAATTGAAGGGCTGAATGAAAATGCAAGTGACTGACATGATATTCTTACTTTGCTGATTATAATTATGTGTTACGGTTTGCTTGTGCATGTTCTTATTAAAATCGATGGGATTGGTTTGCATGTCGCACAAACTCTCTAGGTATGGATAGGATTGCATGGAGCTTGCACCTTGACAATATCTTAGCCTATAGTTTGTACACTGTTGCACTCTTTCGTTTTAGTGACAAGATGATATGTATGTTCACTATGATGTTACACTGGTAGTTCAGACCCAGAAGTCTAGGCCTGGGTTCACTCATAATGGGTGGCTCGTGGCTAATGCGCACTAGCTTGCCGTCAATTGCTCAATACTCTTTTGGAAACGTGTAGGTATTACCGTTGCCGTTAACCACATCCTACTTTGCGTAGCAGCTGACTGCTAGGCCAGAGTCTCGGTAACAATTCTAACGCAATCACACCACTTCACCAGAAATCGATGACAGACTGAGACCATCATCATTACTGCTCAACAGCATTGCAAGTACGTGTACCAGGCGAGCTAGGGAGGGGGAATGAGCAGGCCTGGGCGTCCCAACTTTGAGCACAAACTCAATCTTTTATGCAACTAGTACTCTTGTAGTTCTTTCATGCCTCGCCCATTCCCCCCAACTTGCGAGTGGCTACGCCTCTCCTGAGGACAGTACTTTACTGCACTACACGTAAGCACCACGTGATAGCCTTGAATTCCAAATCTTGCGGGACTAGGGACACGAAACACCAAATGAGGGCACTAAAGTCGGTTCGGACGGGGATGAGAGTCCAATAATTTTATTTGGCTTATAACGTTGCATGTCACGTTAGGCGTACAGAGTATAAGTATACTTCTAATAAAACTGTGGTAATACCCGAGGCCCGAATATCCGAGCTAAGGGTATAGTACAGTTGTCCGACGTGAGATCGTACGACCGTATTTATACTCGATTAGCGCAGATACAAATGAATCGATTCCGACCATTGGACCAAATGTTTTGTCTTTACCGACCAACAGACGAACGTGATGTCATCATAAGACTCCACCTCTCTTTGTTTGGTAGCTGCTAACAAGAATTCGGTCATCGGGCGTCCGTCCTGTACATGGTGTTTATTCCTTTGCTTAACGGGTTTAGAAACAATGGCTACAGTCTACATTTGCACGTGCATGTTTTCCAACAACCAGGCGTATAGATAATGTGCGTCTACATTATTATTATTTGTTAGACAAATAATGTGCGTCTAGAGAGCGAAGGTGCTAAATAGGTGCCATGCGGTACGTGCCAAATGCGGTTAATTGTATAACATTTTGCTTGTTCTACAGTGTTTCTGCATAGTGGTTCTGCAGTCTGACAGCTTGAATTTCGGTGTGGCTGAGCGGCCGCGATGTTGTTGCAACCATCACTAGTGTCGTCTTCAACAGAAATTTGGCGCTCTACGGGAATTTGCGAAGGGGAACGTGCATTGTCCATGACAGCGCGTCTGCATGTTTGTTGGACGAAGCGACTGACCTCTAAGTACGCTAGTGCGTCTCTATTCAATTTTTTACGGTATACAAAGTCAGAGCGAACACAGACGCCTAATTTACATTTGCACCTGCATGTTTTCCCATATTAATGTTTTGTTTTGGCTGTGGCGGCTCTAGGGTCATCTCATTACGACAACCTGTGGGTATTTAGCTATTTAGCGGTTAGATGGTAATAGCTGTGTAATACGGTAGGCGTAACCACCACGTGAAGGGATGTCAATGGTGTCAATTCATGGGCGTTTGTGCCTTCTGATCCTCAGCTGCCTTATACATACTGTACACATGTTCTAGCATGTGGTGTGCATGTACGCCATATATCCAGCCGAGGGTTTAGCACTGTAGTGCATTTCTATTCATTTAGTGAGAAGGTTTGCGCCATTCCCTCCCTTTTCGACTTCCGGACGACTGGAAAGGTCTGGCAAATTGCCTTTGAAGGTGTCGTTTGCCGCACTCAATTACTCCCTGGAGGATTCCGGGAGACTAAAGATATCATTAGCGGTCGACATACATCACTGTCGACGCGGAGGTCACTGGTGGAACCGAGTGAAACCAGACCCTTTTCCCGTCTGAAGTCGAAATGAGGAGAGGCATATAGGAAGGCTACATGAAGTACTTTCGCGATGTAACACGGCCTAACTCGGTGAAAACTACTACTAGTTCACACGTAAATGTCAGTCGAGAGAAATGCACAATCACGATAATACATATATACATATATATATATGTGTGTGTGTGTGTGTGTGTGTGTGTGTGTGTGTGTGTGTGTGTGTGTGTGTGTGTGTGTGTGTGTGTGTGTGTTTGTGTGTGTGTGTGTGTGTGTGTGTGTGTGTGTGTGTGTGTGTGTGTGTGTGTGTGTGTGTGTGTGTGTGTGTATAAAGGAGAAATTTCAAAGCGTATGAAGTACGACACCCAAGTGTTTTCATCGGGTACTCTCTTCTTTCCACTTGCAGTTGAATCATTTGGGACATGGTCGGATGTCAGCTTGAATACATTAAAGACTATAGCATCTAAGACTGTTTCTGTTAATTCTATTCCTTTAGTCAGTCTTTAAATAATTTGTTGCAGCAATTGTCAGTTACGTTGTGGTCGTATAATGCATGCATGATTCTAAGTAGATTGTTGTTAGACAATAATGACATTAATGTTAGTTTATGGGATTTGCCTCTATCGTAGATTGGTTGTATTGAAATATATATTTGACTTTATATATATATATATATATATATATATATATATATATATATATATATATATATATATTTCTGCTATTACGGAGGCAAAAGCCATGTTCACAATACAACGCTGACGATGACGCTATCGTGAGCGTCATATCGTGAACATGTCAACGTCGACGATGATCGTCGCAGCGTTTGTCCAGCGTTCTTGACGCTGGAGTTGACTCGAGTTCAACTCTAGCGTGTATTCTGCAAGTGTACCAACGTAACCGGAAAACACGTAACTACTTTCTACAAATCAAAGATCCGTCCTATTAAATCCCGTATTTGGCATGGAGGGTCTAATCGACAGCGTGCGCAGTTATCCTTGTCTTCGGCACGTGCATTTAATAGAATACAAAGACCTGCCGCCTTCGTTCAAAGATTGGTCTGACCCAAATTTGCCGCTGTTGAGATTCTCTAGCTCTACGCCTACGGCGGCGAATGAGAAGTAGAAAAATTACAACTTCTTCGTCCATCTATGCTACACACGTGGTATCACAATAATGTGCGTTAGCATGCGCTCAACGCTCGAGTTACCAGACACGTGCTGGCAAACGTCTCATGACGCTCACAGAAAAATATTGTAAATGGTACAACGTCATCGTTAGCGTCAGCGTCAACGTCTAGCGTCAACGTCCAGCGTCAACGTCCAGCGTCAACGTCCTGCGTCATCGTCAGCGTCGTATTGTGAACTAGGCTAAAGGCTGCCAGTTTACTACCACGTCACATTCTAAAGTCTCAACGTGACCGTCTACATCTCCTTTCTGCATATTCCAAATTGTCGATGTAATATCCAGGTGCTGGCCATCCGAGGGTTTGATCCTGGTAGTAGATCTTTCAATAGCGAACCACGAGATATTACACTGGCGACGAGGATGGCGACGCTTGGGCGATTGGCAGAATTCGATGAAGCCAAAGACAACTGGCGGCAGTACGCCGAACGGATGCAGCAGTTCTTCGTGGCTAACGAGATAGAAGATGCCGCCAGAAAGTGCGCCATTTTTTGAGTAGCGTGGGAGCTCGTACGTATACACTGTTGAGAAGCTTGTTACATCCGGTCAAGCCAGGAGAAAGCCGTTTGCAGACATCTGTGCCACGTTGGAGGTCCATTTCCACCCAAAACCTTCTACTACGATGCAGCGTTTCAAATTCAACAGCAGAAGCCGCCAGCCAGGTGAGTCAGTGGCGAATTGCGTAGCGGAATTACGTAGACGGCCGAATATTGTGAGTTTGGGGATTCGTGGAGTGATTTGCTGCGAGATAGACTGGTAGTGGGAGTTCAAGATGAGAGGATTTAGAGACGGTTGCTGTTAGAGAGAGATCTGAAATTCCAGAAAGCGTGCGAGGTGGCTCAAGCGATGGAGTGGGCAGCTAAGAATGCTGAACAGTTGAGTGCTAGCGCAAGTGTGGATGTCAAGCCTGAGACACCACCAGTGGTTGTCCAAAATGTAAACAGCCAGAAACCCACTCTGTCAAGCTGCTATCGATGTGGCTACAAAGGCCATGTTCCATCAACCTGCCGATTTAAGTCAGCAATTTGTCACGGGTGTAAAAAGATGGGGCACATACTTAGAGCATGCAAGGCCAAAGGGAAGAGTGGCAAGCAAGAACACCGAGCAGCTGTAGTAGAACAAGAATGGGAATTACCTGAGGATGGTGAACAGTCACAACAGTATCATCACTATATGACTCACAAAGTGAGTAAAGAGGAGATAGTAAATTCTTTGGAGTCAAACCAGAGGCTCTGGTTCACTCCAGTGATGACAGAAGGAGAAACGCTTGACATAGAAATCGACACTGGTGCATCAGTGTCACTGATCAGTGAAGCTGTTTATAGGCAGCTGTGCAAAAAGCAGCGCCCTGCATTGCGTAATACAGTTATTGTCCTGAAGACCTATATAGGAGAAAAATTTCTTTTGCTGGGGAGGATCATCGTCAAGGCAAGTACCCCTCAGGCCAGAAAGGGAGTAGAGCTACCATTACTACTCGTGAAAGGAAGTGGCCCTAGTTCGTGTGGGCGTGACTAGCTGAGTGAACTGAAAATGAACTGGTAGGCATCCAACCAGGTTTTGCGACTGGATAGAGAGGAGCTGGATGGTATCCTGGAGCAGTATGAGGAGGTATTTAGAGATGAACTAGAACTCCTTAAGGGTGTGGAAGTCAAAATCCACGTAGAAGCTTAGGCAACTCCCCGTGTTTTCTATCGTGCAAGAAACGTACCACATGCAATCAGAGAACAAGTGGAAGAAGCTCTTTGCAAATTGGTGGACGCCAGAATTTTCGAGCCTGTACGGCACTCTGAATGGGCAGCACCAATAGTCCCAATTTGAAGGCAGATGGCTCTATTAGAGTTTACGGGGATTATAAAATGACAGTCAATCAAGTAGCAAAACCTGATAGTTATCCCCTGCCACAGATAAATGACCTTCTTGCACGATTGGGTGGAGCAGAGGTTTTTAGAAAACTCGACATGTCACAAGCGTACCAACAGCTGGCAGTGGACGAGCATTCAAAACTTTTTGTCACTATAAACACCCACAAGGGGTTATTTCAATATAATCGATTACCTTTTGGTGTGTCTGCGGCTCCAGCCATATTTCAACGCACAATGGAGAATCTGTTGCAAGTTATTGAGGGGGCGATAGTATATCTTGCATTGATGATATCCTAGTGACTGGGAAGTGTCAGGATCAGCATTTACAGCGGTTAGAGGAAGTCCTCCAAAGGTTGTCCGCGGCAGGGCTGAGACTCAAGAGAGTGAAATGCCAGTTCATGGTTCCATCAGTGCAATATTTGGGAGTTACCGTCGATGCAGAAGGCACTCATCCGAATAAAGACAAAGTTAGAGCTATCCAGGAAGCTCCCGCACCAACATCTGTGAAAGAACTCAAGTCTTTTCTTGGGTTACTAAACTATTACAGCAAGTTCCTCCACAATATTTCAAGTGTATTGGCACCACTATACAAATTACTGAAGAAGGGAGTGAAGTAGCACTGGGGAAAAGAACAGGAAACGGTATTCAAGGAATCTAAAAGAGTATTGATTTCTCAAAAAGTTTTGATTCATTACGATGCACGAAAGCCTCTGATCCTAGCGTGTGATTCATCACCAGTAGGTATTGGGGCGGTATTGTCTCACCAGGAAGACGATGGCAGTGAACGTCCCATAGATTCGCTTCGAGGACGTTGACGACTGCAGAACAAAAATACACCCAGATAGAACGGGAAGGCATGACAGTAGTGTTTGAAGTTACACGTTTTCACGAATACATCTATGGAAGACATTTTACATTAGTCTCAGATCATAAACCACTTCTGACCCTGTTTAATGAAAGAACTGGGGTGTCCGAAATGGAAAGAACTGGGGTGTCCGAAATGGCGTCAGCAAGAATTCAAAGATGGGCCCTCAAGTTATCTGGCTACCATTACACTTTCAGGCATAAACCAGGAATCATAAATGGTAACGCTGATGCATTGAGCAGACTGCCATTAAGAGGACCGCCAGATGTTTTAGAGGAGTCGCCACCACCCGAAGTTGTTAGTCTCTTGCATCGGTTGGAAGTTCTCGAAAGTCCTGTATCCACACACGAAATCAAACGGTGGACAGGTGAAGATCCTGTACTAGCGAGTGTTGAAATACGTGCTGCAAGGATGGCCCGCTAACTTACTAGGTGATTTTGCAGACGCAATGAAGCCGTACAAATATAGGCAAATGAATTGTCAGTGCAAGATGGTTGTGTTCTGTACGGCGTCCGCGTGTTAGTGCCTGAGAAAGAAAGGCATGCAGTGCTCTCACAACTGCATGATGGGCACCCAGACTGTTCAAGAATGAAAGGGATTGCAAGAACCATAGTTTGGTGGCCAGGGATTGATTCTGAAATAGAAGGAACTGTTCGGAAGTGTCTTACATGCCAGCAGCAAGCGAGAGCACCGACATTAGCTCCGCTGTGTGCATGGGAATGGCCAGAAAAGCCGTGGAGTAGATTGCATGCCGACTATGCAGGGCCGTTTATGGGAGCATACTTTTTGTCATTGTGGATGCTCGCACCAAATGGATGGATATTCACTACACGGGCAATTCTTGTTTTGTATCACAGCAGTTCGAAGGATTTAGGAAGGGCAGCGGTATTAGGCATGTTCGGCAGCACCCTATCATCCCGCCTCTAATGGCCTTGCAGAGAGGGCAGTACAGTCGTTTAAAGCTGGCATGCGGAAGCAATCATCAGGGTCTATAAAAACCAAGTTTGCAAAATTTTTACTCAACTATCGTACCGCCACGCATACAACCACTGGAGTGGCACCAGCGCAACTATTAATGGGCGAAGGCTGACATCATCCATAGACAGGCTGTTCCCGGATGTGCCGAGGAAAGTGGTCCAAACACAGTTACAACAGAAGAATTACCATGACCGGTATGTTACATACCGTCCATTTCTGGTGCAAGACAGAGTATTTATCAGGAACTATGCAAATGGCCCAATTTGGGTACCTGGGGTGATATTAGCCGTCACGGGTCCACTGTCTTATCAGTGTCAATTAGTCGATGGACGTCGAGTACGCCGACACCAAGATCAGTTGCGGAAGAGGGAGGTAGAGGTAACACCTCCAGTAGTTAGGGAAGGACTGAGTTGTGGTGAAAGACTACCAGAGATAGTGGACAGTTTTGAGAAGGCACTAGACCCTGTGGTTGCTGGTGGTCCTTTCGACCTAACACTAGAGGATTCTCTAGATACACCAGAAGAGCCAGTGATCTGGGCACCGATGCCAAGTCAACCTACAGTAAGTGAAAGGAAACTGTCACCTGAGCCAATGTCAACGCCGGAATCGGTAGCACCAAGACGATCGACAAGGATTCGGAAGGAGTCGAACCGTTTAGACTTGTGATTGTAAATTGACAGAGTTGTTGCTGTGTTGCGTAGTTAGCTAAAGGTAGTGGGAAGGGGTGTAGTATCCGGGTGCTCGTCATCCGGGGGTTTGATCCTGGTAGTAGATCTTTCAATAGCGAACCACGAGATATTACAGTCGACATTACAGCCACTAAAAGCGATAGACAGACTCCTAATTCCGCACGAACCACGCGGCCAACAGATTTCAGTGCAACCCCGTACCGTGCGCTAGACTAAAATGTGACGCGTTTATTTCCACTGTAGCAAAATACAATTTGAAAGCAAGTCATAGCCAACAGCTGCCAAGCTACAAGTGCCATCTACCAAATAATCTACAACAACTTGACCAGAAGCACGACGACAACAACAGTCACACAACAAGCAAGATGATCGACGAGCAGTACAAACTAACAGTCATCTGACTCTCATATTACTGAGAAACTGCTGGTGGAAAGTCGCCAATCTCACCTTGTTCCGTCACAGGGGATCCATTCAGACTGTATGAAATCCGCAGTCTCATCCTCAACTGTTGCTATAAAAATAATGAATATTAATTAAAAGACAAGCAACAAAGCATATAATCTGTGACTCAATAAAGACAACCAAACAAACCTTGCTAATGGGAATCTTCGCTAATTCAAATTACCTTTGGCGTCCTGCCTTGCGTACCCACATCTTATTGGGTACGTTATGGTTACAGTAGAACCTCACTAATCTGACAGCCTCTTGCCAAGCCCTGTTCAGATTAGTGAAGTTGTTTGGATTTCAAAATGCCAAAACACGTAGCCTTCCCTTGGAGGTCCAGACTTTGCCTCGAACCTTGGAACATTTGCATATCTCTACACATATGTCATGTTTGTAGTAAAGGACACCGCTGCAACGACTACATGTACTTCTAAATAATGTAACAGTCAGGACTTATAATACAGTATACAGTGAAACCTGTACCAGCGACCACCTTCTCTCAGCGACCACCTGGCTTTAGTGACCCCATCTGCCTGGCACGGAACGTTGTCCCATACAATAGCTACTGTACTAAGCGACCACCTGCCCAACGCGACCAACGACCAACGACCGCTAATCGAAAGGCCCTACAGCAATTAACACCTCTTCTAAGCGACCACAATGTACACGTGTACACCTTTATGGTCTTGATTACACATTCCAACACAAGTGTCACCTCTCAGAGGTGTTGCGGACACACGTGCGGTACACTTGTATTCGGAGACGAGTGGAAAAAAGACCTCCTACATCAAGCAAAGAGGCGATGTGAGGATCGAGACAGAGAGGATGTCGTTGACGCTGGACAACATGGCATTGACACAAGTGACACTGAAGATGATGATGATTATGATCCACCTCAAATGCGAGTTCAAACTTACAAACAAGCCGTAGAGCTCGTGGACGACCTATTCCAGTTTTCACTCATCAAAAATGATCAGAAAATGCTGGATTTAGTTGCAAAGCTGGAAAGTGTGGTGCAGAAGATGAGTTTGGAAGCCAGGCAGCAGCAAACTCTATCCAGTTTCTTTTCCCTGTCACAGTAGCTAGCTTTGATTAGAACAGTCTGTAACCACATGGACGAAATACAGTATGCACATTGCACAAACAAGAAACGAGACGTTTAGCACTTTGTAAGTTCCCTGTCGTGGTGGTCTGGCATGCAGGGCCATAGGTGCGTGGAAGCGCGAGGCTTCCTCTACTAAGCGGCCACCTGTCCTAAGCGACCAATATCCCTGGGTCCCACAGGTGGTCGCTTAGTACAGGTTTCACTGTACAATAAATAACAATCCGCCATCAATTTGGAACGTGGAGGTCACGCAGATGAGGTCACAAGATTGTAACCCCTGTTTGCCGTCTGTTGTGCCTACCCTGTCAGACAGGGAGGTTAATTAATGAGAATGAGCCTGTAGCAGGTGGGTAATATGGTAAACATAGATACGCGTTTTCTGAAAACTAGATAACTGCAACCCGGATGAGGCAGCCCAATAGGATCTGGGTACGCAAGGGAGGGCACCAAAGATAATTTGAATTAGCAAGGATTCGGATTGGCGAGGTTCGACTATATCTAGTTTCCAGAAAATGCAAGTATCTTACTATTTTAAATCATGACTGTCACATTATTTAGAAGCACATGTAGTTGTTGCAGCATTGTCCTTTACCACAAACACGACACATGTGTAGAGATAACATAAATGCGTCAGTGGTCTAGGTGTCCGAGGCAAAGTCTGGACCTCCAAGGTTATGCATTTTGGCATTTTGGTAATCAAGACAACTACACTAATCCGAACAAGGCTTGGCACGAGGCTGTTCAGATTAGCAAAGTTTTACTGTACTCATGCATGCCACAGCCACCATTGCAGCCAAACAAACAGTTTCATACTTGCATTATCAACTGACTACCATACAGCAACATACCAAAACTATAACAATCCACACACACACACAAACACACACACACACAAACACACACACACACACACACACACACACACACACACACACACACTTACCCGTTGAGGATTCGCAACCTGAATGATTTGTGTCACACTGCCAGAATTAGAAGGTGGAATTACATTCCCAGATGGTGATTGAATGTTCAACTGGAATGCCTTGGAACAGACACACACACAGATAGACAGGTGTCATTCTCACTTTCCTGTTGTAAGGAATACCTTTGGTACTGCTACTTGAAATAGAAAGTCCGTCATTGCTACAGGTTGGGAGTTACGAGCAAACATTGAGATGTCGACTATGTTGCTGGGATTGTTGGCAATTTTTGAGAACAAAAATTCAACAGTCAATCCATTCTTGTTGAACACAGTCATTGAAGGTATGGAACCTAAGAAATCCATAGTTCAGACATACAAACTGATAAACAGGCTGTACATACAGACAAACAAATTTAAACAAACAGACAAAGATGTGCGATAAAGCATGCCTGTATCAGTTGAAGGTGGGGTTCCGCCACCCAATAAATCCATTAAGCCTGAGCCAGAAGATGGAGCATTAGACTGCACAGGCTGAACTGCAGCTACAAATAGAAACCAAATATAAACTATCGCCAATCATGCAAACATATAGACAAACAAATTATATACACATAAACAAGAAAGAAACAAAGAGACAGAAAAGAAACCAGAAACCATAAAAGAAAAGCTTACTCAAGTAGACATAAATACAGAAAGACAGGCAGACAGACAGACAAAAAGATAAAAAACAAACATACAACAAATAAACCAACAGAGACACACACAGAGATAAACAGACAGATAAATAGACAAACATGTAAACAAAGAAGCAGACAGACAGATACCAGCCAGCCAGCCAGCCAGCCAAACACACACACACACACACACACACACACACACACACCAAGCATATGGCATGAAGTAAATGCCAAACCTACAAATGTCACAATACGATAATGTCACAAGAGTCTCATTCACACATTCTGTTTCACCATTATTTGTCCTCCTCACCTGGTGCTGATACAGACAGACCTCCCAAGATGTCCAGCAGCTCATTGCCAGCTTGATTGGACACTGGCTGTTCAGCTACTGCTTCAGAATCTCCCAACAAATCTAGAAGACTGGCCTAAATGTTACATTACAGCATTGATTAGTTAGTTCCACTACAGACTTCTGATTCAAATGTTACTTCTTGAGCGGCAGGTTTAACAGGCAGTGGCGCTGCTTGTAAACCAGGTAAAGTTGCTGCATTTGCTGTACAAGATGAAAGAAAATGTAAATTTACAATGTACTAGCAATTAAATCAAATCATGACTCATGCAACCCACAAATCTTACCTTCTGTAGGTAGAGACTCTCCTGCTCCGTTTGTGTCATTGACACTAGCTGACGCCTTAACATCTGGCAATGGCATCCTTTCTAACAAAGCTGATCTAACACAAAAATGAGATGGTGAATAGGTTATTAATGCATACACCCACATGCATACCCACATGCACACCCACATACTCACACACACAACTACACCCACGCTCACACACAGCAAGAAATCACAACGTGTACCATCACTAATACCTCATGTGATTAAATGCACTAAAGAGCTGTGAGTATTCAACCGATCGTTGCTGCAGTTCGACATCCAAATTTGTTCCATATTGAGCAACTAAACCCTGAATACGTCTACACATATCAGACCATACATTAATTAATTAATACACCCATACATAATCAATTGCTACAAAGCCAGTCAGATGAACACAGACAAACATACAGACGAAACAAAGACACAAATATTGTTGATACAAACTTATAAATGCAACAAACTCTAACACAACTCATACGTACTGAGAGACAGACAATATAATATTTCTCACTCTACTGTCTGTGTGAATCTGGTACTGAGCTTCATAACGCTTGTCACGGCAAAATTAAGGGAAGTTGGCAACGAATGAGGACTCTCCAATACAGCTTGCAATACATTGAGCGCATCAGACTCACTCACCTAGAGTACACAACACAACAAATAATCATTTCCCATAAACTAATCAAACAACAAACTACACAGTTTTTGCATCAAATCAATATACCATATTTGCCCAAATATATCCCCAGGGCTCAAGAAAGCTCCCATCCTCAGTTTTGGCCAATGCTCTAACATTGTCACACCTCTTTCTACAGTGACTGTCTGCCAGATTTGCACTGCCTGTAGGAACGCTAATAACATTATTCTTCACTTGCTTACACCTTTGACAACATGCAGCAGCTATGCAGAAGAGAACTGGTTCATTGACTGAAGTTTTAGTGTTGTCAATGCAATGGCTTGTTTGGTGTCAAAATATGCCAAGAAATTTAGCATTAGCATTAGCTTAAGCTAAATAATTAATAACTTCCGCCAATTAACACCTATAGGTGTCACATTATCTAGTAATGTCCCATCCCCTACTATTCCTTGGATGCCAACCATGTAATGGGATCAGGCGAGTACAGTGTTGCAACACCACTTTCCAAACCTCTGCAAATAGTTCTAGATATTATAGGTTATCACATGGCTACAAGAGCAATAAAGTAGACTGAGGGTGGTCGCTCTGATAAATTCGATATCATCTGAGTGACATGTGATAACTGATTTATATCCCATTTCCCAATCGCAAGCATTTTAGTCAGGCAGACGATTGAGCCTGTTAGTGGAGCAGTGGAATGTCTTTCTTGTTCAATTTCTATGTCAAGTGACTACGAATTGTTGAGTAGCACATGTATCACAGTTGATGTGTATGTTGACAACTTGATAGACTGCAATTTGGAACTCATCATATAGTAATTACTGGTCATCCAGAACCATGGGCTGCTGATAACTCATATCAGACCTTGGGTTGATAACCTATATGTATATCAGTCTATCTTGGGACAACGGAGTGATATACTAAGTTTATCACTCCTCCGGCTAATTGGAAATGGCCTAGCAATAAGATATTCAAAGTACCTACCAGATCTTACCAGATAAAGATCCTACCAAAACATCATCATCTGCTTCTACCACTACAAAATTAAATGTGAAATGATCTGACCAAACTTACCTCAATAGCCTCTTCTCCCTGAGTTGGTCCCAGCAATAGCAGATCACCATACTCACCAATACACCAAACACCAATTTGAACAAGGGATTGCTAGCACAAAACAAACAACAGAACTGTTACCAACTCACACAAACAGCAGCGTAAACTCAGGCCATTCCAGTTTCAGTGCACAGAGACACTTCATCATACCTGGCTAATGTCACCACTGAGAGCAACATAAAGCTGCTGCACAATGTATGTATGGAGTTCTGTCATGCCAGCAAACAACTGAATGAGAACAGGAACAAGGTCTTCTTCTACATATGCTCCTGCCTATAATATATCAACAAAAATTAGTGTTGCTACATAATGCATGTGTCGTGTATCAAGAAATGCATTTTTTATATAATCTAATGTATTACAATATCCATGCCTCCACCTTCAAACCTTAGCATAATGCATTAGAGAATCCAATTCAGACAAAATCAATAAAAATGCAATTTGATCGATTCGTGAAAACGACTCACCATTGTCAACACTTGCAATACGGTATCTACATGCCACTTCTGATCAGGAGCGTGTCTAACACAAACATGCATGTCTTTCAAACAATATACACATCCATGACCGCCTCTTACTTCTCAGCTGCAAGAATGAGATTAGATGCAATATATGCCTTAAACTCCATGTCTGCGTCGGACAGAAAAGACACAATTTCCTTAGTAAGACTCTTCACGTTACTGTCATTGATTAGAGCAAAACATAACTCAATAGCCCGTCTGTAAACAAGACACAAATATTCAGTATTCATTAGACTCACTCTTTATATCTCAAACAACAGAAACAACACATTCTTCCAATGCACACATTTAGCAATCGGTTTGAGGCAGTGTTCAACTTCAACTGTTTCAACGTAAATATCTCAGCACAGCTGTGTTGAAACGAATTGATGCTTACACAGACGCAAAAATAAAACAGACTACATGAATAGGAATGCTTCAGATACAAATCTAAATCACATGCTTTCTAACACCCAAGATACTTTGTTCACTCTAATGAGTTAAGCCTACAACTTGAATATTTTGTTGCTTCACTCTTAAGTGTTGCAACTACACAGTTGACATACAAAAGAACTATAGTGATCGCAATCAAGGGAATTTCCTTGCAGGCCCTGTTTAAAAATTCATGACATGAGGCATCCAATATTAGAAGTCAATTTACAGAAAAAGAAAGTATTAGTTGTAAACAACAAACATGCTAAAACTAAAAGTCCAGAAAGGCCAAGTTAAACCTGGTTCACACTATGACACCAATGCTCAGCTGAGCGTCAAACTTCAAAGAAACCGCCTGGACGTTGGCGGCATCCTTTGATGTTGACGCCGAAGTCAACGCTGGAATAGGATTCATTTCTATTGTTGACGTTGACTTCGACGTCGACATCAACATTGTAGGCTTTAGTGATAAATGCCTGAATGACCTTCTAATTCATACCACTATATCATGAAGTCTATTTTTGCAGTATCATAATATTCTCTGCTTATATAACTACAAGCTCCAATGCCCGGCTTTGCCCGGGGGACAACACATGCCAGGTGCTTCTCCTTTCCACTTCATAGCGCCGCAGTTGACACACACGTTTGTCATAGAGCCAATACAACACGGAAGTGGAGAAGAGACAGGTCGCCTTTATAGGTAGAGATTATAGCATTTATGACAGACAGACAGACAGACAGTTGTGATGTCTTCCTCTACCCATATTGTCTACTCCTCTGTACCAACATTGTCATCATGGATTGTAGACATCTTTACCTCGCGTCAGCGCTAGGCGTCTTCTATGGTGGCCATGCACGTTGTGATGTCCATCCATGTTATCCGGGAGACAGACAGAGTGTTCAGTTTCTTGTTTTTTAGTTGTCATTGTAATGTAGTGTATCGTGCTTTGATTAATTTGATTTAGCCTGTAATAGTTCTGATTTATGAAAATATAATACCATTGACAGACAGACAGACAGACAGACAGACAGAAAAACAGGTCGCCTTTATAGGTAGAGATTATAGCAGAAAGTATCTAAAAATGCGTTTGATGCTTGGAGAGGCAGAGGGGTGTAGCCAGGTCACGTACAGTTTGTATAGAGAACCGTTTACTGTCACTAATTAGCCGTGGTGTAAGTGCTTTTACCGTCTAGTAGCAGCAGACAGAATTCTCATTCATAGTTATATCCCGTTCAATTGCCGTTTCTAAATCCCGTTGATTTTTGGATTAGCGATTGGGTGAAACCATTTCGACTTGGACGTTGCTGCCGTTGCGAGGAACAGGTGTATCGAACTTGGCATCTATTCGACACGTGTCCAGTTTCAAAAAATCCCGTTGATTGGATTATTGATCCCGTTGAAGCCATTTCGACAGTCCCGTTGCGGAGAACAGGTGTATCAAACCTGGCATCTATAATTTCGACGTGATCCCGTAACGTGCAAGTCACGTGCAATACTTACACGGATAATCCGTTCCCCGTATACACGAATGCTGACTCTCGTCATTTCGACAGTCCCGCTGAACGTCGTCTGTTCGAAGACGTTGCTGGCGTTTCGGGGAACAGGTGCATCAAACACGGCAGCTCAGTATCTAACGAAGTCACGACTCGTACCGACTCGCGTCATTTCGACAGTCCCGTTGAACGTCGTCTCTTCGAAGACGTTGCTGGCGTTTCTGGGAACAGGTGCATCAAACACGGCAGCTCTTCGACGGTCGCAGACTGGCAAACGACTGTGTGCGTATTTTTTCGAGACCCGGATATCAGCAGAATATCTTCCATTCCCCGACGTCGCCCGCAATAGACGACACGCTCGGCGCGTACCGTCCGACGTCGGGAACGGGCAGTCTAAATTTGGTGGAGACACGATGCGCCGTTCCGGAGATATTCGCGTGCGAGCGGAAGCGAGCGCGATCGGCGGGAAACGGCGTCGTCGTGGGAGAAGTCAGGAAGACGACCGCGGTCTGACTTTTGACCTGAATGAATTCGGCGTGCGCGAGCGAAATTCGGCCGAGATTGGACCCGCCGTCTTCGAGAGACGCTCGTACGTACGGGCACACAGACAGACAGACACACAGACACCTCTCCTTTATATATAGAGATTTAACCATTGCAAGCACTACCATCAAGCTGTGCACACAACAGTAATACAATGAATGGTCTCTCTTACCTTCTAATGGATATGTCTGGATCCTTTAAACAATCAACAACGGTGTTCCTGTGCCTTTGAACAGCTGTATGATCAGCGTGAGCTGTTTTTAGAAGAGTGTTCAGAGCTACATATCTAAAGAAACACAGTAGACATGATCACAACAATTATCATTCATACACACAAAAACACAAAAACAGAGCTTACGATAAACAGATAGCAACAACATACCAGGACAAGATCATAAACAGTAAAGCAGCACACATACTGGATACACAAGACACGTGTGGATCCACAAAACCCAGGCATGCACCCACATCCACGCGTGCAAGCCCACCCACACCCACACCCACACACCCACACACCCACACACCCCCCCACACACACACACACACACACACACACACACACACAAGTGCACAATAGCAATAAGAATCAAGGACTTTCACCTGATATTCTTGTCTGTATTAAGTAGAAAACGTCCAAGAATGTTCACTGCCAATACCTACACAATACAAACTGCACGAAATGCATTAATACAAGGCAAGAAACGACACACTCGCAGTCCACTCTCTGAATTGATATCCATGATAGTCAAAACAACTTCATACAGAATTGAGTTTCCTACGTTCTTGCTTGTCTCAGTATTTGTAGCAACCTGGCAACAACAGTCACAAATTAAAATAGAACACAAAAATAAACACTTAACTGCCCCATAGCATCCATCAACCCATTGAATGCCGTATGCATGCATACACACACACACACACACACACATACACACACACACACACACACACACACACACACACACACACACATGCACACACACACACACACACACATGCACACACACACACACACACACACCACCACCACCACCACCACCACCACCACCACCACCACCATCACCACCTTACAACAAAATGCAAGGCAACATAAAAACCACAGATAAGATAGCACTCCAACAGACAAATAAATAGTGAACGTGATATGGTGACAAACATTAGCCAGACATACTACTTATAATTTATGATAGTACGTGCAATCCTACCTGAGCAAGAATGTCGTTCATTGCATCGCTTGTTTCATTGTCACCATGACCTAATACTCGTAGTAGTCGAAGGACTTTTACCTGCGTATAATACAAACATGTAGCTGGTGTACAAACAGAGTCTGAGACTGATAAGGCAAAGAGATACAAACTGAAAGACAGACAAACAAATACAGAAACAAAAGACATAGAGGTAGACAACAGCACACAGAAAGTGGGAAGAAAACAACCAAGTTGATAAGTATGTGGACAAGTAAAAAACAAGTAAAAAGACAAACAACTTCACACCAACAAATCAGACAAAAACCAGACAGCATAACAGTTCATCAAAAAGGCATGCACACACACACACACACACACACACACACACACACACACACACACACACACACACACACACACACACACACACACGCACACACACCTGTAAAAATGGATCACTAATACCAGAGACATCGTGATCAGGAGAGTAGCCAGACATTGACAACGTTTTCAAGATTTTCACCAAATTTCCTACTTGCTGTACCAAAAACCTATCAGTACATCAACGACTAACAGATGATGCATCAAACCTTCTTGAAGTGAGGCACAGTGTCTGGACTAACTTTGCACATTTCAGTAATCAAAACCACGCCACTCAACACAACACCTGAATACACAAATAATGACTACTATGTAGCAATATTTATCTGGCTGGCCAACTACAGTACGAAAGCTCCATGGTTGAGTGACTAACCCAAATGCATGACTCACCGTGGTTCTTCTCTGTCAGTAGTTGTCTTGTCACTGGAACAAATGAATCCATCAGTTCTGGCACTTTGCTGATCATTCTTGTAGCACACAGTGCTGCCTACATTCAAGATACGTAATTACACAACAAATGTACACACTATTGTATATATGGCATCATGGCTTATGTGATCACTAGCAGGATAGAAAGACAAAAAGAGAAATATATGCAAATAAATATGCCTACATACAGGTAGTCAAACCATCGCATAGATGGCAGAAAATCAAGCAACAAATAAGTTTGAGTTAACGTAAGTCGGGTTCACAGTACGACGCTAGCACAGCATCCTGGACGCCGACAAGGATGCTCAAATGAGTGTAGTGAAGACAAGACGCTGACGCCGTACCATTTACACAGTATTGCGTCTGACGAGCGTCCCATCACACAAAGAACACACTATGAAACTGGTCTGGCGGAGCAAAGTAACCATGTGTGTACTCGTGACAGACATGGACAACGATGTTTTGCTTTTGTTGCTGCCCCGCCGTAGTCTCAAGCATTTTCTTTCCTATTTAGGTCTTTGTAGTCATTTGACTGGACTTGCCAAAGACAGGAAGAACCACGCACACACTCAATTACAACTTCCATCAATGCCATGTGAACTAAGAGAATATCCCGGATACGTGTAGTTGCTCTGACTGACTTTCGATTGGTTGAAAATGAGCATGTGATGTCATCAGACGCTGGGTCACCTCTGGCTAGGATGCTCAAGTAGAACTTCTCTCTATTCCAGTGTTGTGGACGCTAGGCGAGCGTCGTGCGAGTGTCAAGAAAGCTGACATGTTCACAGCGTGACGCTGACGCTCGCTCATCATCAGCATCCAGGACTGTGAACTGGGCTTTACAGAAAGACCAACAAATATACAACAAAACATTACAAGTAACAATTATAAACATACAGACAAAGAAATCTATAATTTATGAGACTATACTCTCAAAGCATGAAATAACGACAGCCCATCAGCCAATGGCCAACCAAACAACGCCTGTGGCCAACCAAACAACGCCTGTGGCCAACCAAACGAGAAAACTGTACGAACATTGACATGACAAATTTGACAACAGACAGACACAGACAGACACAGACAGACAGACAGACAGACACACACACACACAAACAGATGGACAAACACACAGACAGACACATGGACAGACACACAGACAAAAAACAGGCAGTCAGAAAAAACCCAGCAAGCAGACACACAGACAAGCATACAACAAACAAACAGCCAAACATACAAACACAGACAAAGGACAAACAAAGCAGGCACCAATTCAACAGAGACTTTAGTTGCTTCTTATCAAAAACAAATTCTGCTTTGTTTCATTGCAAAAAACAATTAATGACTAACCTTCTTCTTGATGTACGCATTTCCCGTCTTCAACAACTTCTCTACTTCAGACACAAGATCACGACACATCTCAAGAGAGCAAATGCTAGGGCAAAATCAAGTAAAGAACAAGCCACCTGATAATCAACAGACAACTGACCTCCCAAGTGTGCAAAGAGCTAAACCAACTACATACACAGATTCGTGATTCAGATCACTAGAAACAACAAAAAGTGATTGAGCTTCAAACGATGTAGCAATCAAGTTATTAACTGTAAGTAGACTCAGCCAAATGGCAAAATGGCAAACGGATAAGAAGATGCCATTATGCAAGAGCTATGAGCCGTGCTAAGCAACCTACTGGAGCCTGGCCAGGTACTCGAAGGAGCCCTGACTGCAACGCCATCTGTGGTGTGGGCACCTGAAGTCCCACCCAGACCCCAGTGGCTGATAGACTTTGTCGCAGTTGGGGGCCTTTGCCACCCCAGTCAAAGACCAGATACTCATGTGTACTCCTGAGTTGAGAGAAGCAATTGTGTGTGAGTTTCTTGCCCAAGGGAATATGTCATAGCTCGCCATCACTGTGACTTCAACCAGATGTACTCACTCCATAACCTGAACCAACTGAGCTATAGCACCACAGACTAGAGTCAGTCTCCCGTTCCTGTTGTTTCCTGTATGTCACTCTGAAGCGAGGAGAAACTGGTACCAGACTGCCTTCTTCCGGTGCAATTTACTTTTAAAAAGTGCCTAATGTATAATCTTTACATACTTCAAACAGACAGGATTACAAACATGACTCCAGGGACCTGTTCTACGGTCACCACTTGTGTCATAATTGTGCAGTCATTGAGACGTTCACAAGAGCTCCGACCACTATCGATAGCAGCCGTAAGTCACCTGCTGATCATGACGAGAATGTATCAGACTTAATTACACCAAAAGAAGGCGGTCTAATACCAGTCTCTCCCCGCTTCAGAGTGACATGTACGGAATGGTAGGGTAGGGACACAATGGCTTGAGTCTAAACTGAAAGTCCATCCTGATAAAAAATCTGTTTAGTTCTGTGCACTGAAATCACTGCTTAGAGTGACAGAGTAAACTGCTCACTGCGTGTTCTGTTTTGCTTGTCTATCTGCTTGTCAGTCTGTCTTTCTGTACGTAACTTACACTGTATGTTATGCTACATCAGTTGCTGAGACATCTGCCTGGTCATTTGGTTAATTTAGTCATCTCTGCTTGTCCATCAGATTGACTGTCTGTCCATCTGTCTTCACCTATCTGTCAACATAACAGTCAATGTCTGAACTTAGTCATCTATCTCCTTGTCAGCCAGACTGATTGTCTGTCTGTCTGTCTGTCTTTCTCTCTGCCTGTCAGACTGATTGTCCATCCATCTTCACGTGTCGCAACCTAACAGTCTATGTCATACTGTTTGTCTGTCTGTCTGTTTGCCTGCCTGCCTGTCTGTCTGTCTTTCACTATTGAACACAAAAAGCAAAATCTTACAAGAACACCATTGGTAAAACTGTTAAGCTAAATGTCCATCTACTAAAACATAGAGATAGAACACTACTAAAATTCTAATGAATGATGTTCTGAATGTCTCTTTCATTGTCGTCCAATTCTTCATTTCCCTCTGCAATTCTTCTAAGTTTTCTCAATATTACATTGGAATTGGACTTCTGAAGGCATATTGATAGTCTCTTTCTCCATTGTCCTCTAAACTGTGCTTCACTTGATCCACTTTCTACATTTCTTGATCTCTTGGCCAGCAGGTTCAAATATTTGTCTGCATTTCCTCCCCAACAACCAAAATGTTCAAAACTCAATGGAAGGAAGGTAGCTTTGCATGACCCTGGATGCTGTTGATTTGAGTATTTATTCATTTTTTCTCCTCTCTTTTTGCAGCTGCAAATCTGTCCTCTCTCGATGCTCTTACCACTGTGTCGCTACTAAATCGGTGTGCTAGAGAGAAATCGAGTTCGACATTGGCACCTATTCCTGAATCATATACTATTATGTCTGGTCTGTCTTCACTGCCTATCCCTTTCGTACCGGAGAACTCCGATGACTACCAATGTCCCATATTCTAGATCACATGTTGGGCACGTAATGCCTACATCACTTCCGCGAAGCGCAACTGCCAACAGGAAATCTCAAACCAGCACCTAGAACGGCGACGAATCCATGTAGTAGCATACGCTAACATTTTTTCAATGTCTAGAAACTATACAATGCATTGAACTATGCACGGGTGCATTTCTTTCGGCCGTATTGAGCACCATTGCGTCAGAGAGAACGTGCGCTAGGCATTTATCCATATGGATAAATCCCTCTGACGTCATTACTTGATGACGTAGAGAGATGAACTTGATATGCCCGGATAGCCCATTTATAGAGCTTTCGAATGGTATGACGTTTATTACAATCCAATCATGTGCGGCGACGTCAGAGGCCAAAACGTAACTTGTATTCGGATCTGAAGCTGTCATGCCTGACAAACCGAAGCATATCGTGAAGCCACGTAGAGACGACAACTCCGTATATGGCAATACACCAACTTGGAAAGCGGCATTGGACAAAGCTACCAATTTCGTGAAGTCTGACGATGCGAAACAGCACTCACAGGGCAGCAGACAATGACTCCGACTTGTTGAGCAAGTTCATCCAACCGGACTGGAGTGGCGATGACGAGAGTTTGGACGATCGCCCTGATCCCTCTTCTTGGAAGAAAAAGTCTGCGGCTTCTAAAGCTCCTTGAGCGAAGAATCACATGAACAAAGACGAAGGTCGCAAGACCAGAGAGTGTGATATCGTTTCGCATACCTAGTTTTGACATTGTGAATAGCATGAGTTCGAATGTTTGGAACGTTTTAGAGTAGTTACAACCAGGAACATGTTCGTAGTGCTAGAACATGAACGACAACGGTTGTTGTACGGCTTTGTTTGAAAAGAATGTGGGTGTGTACAGCCACACAAGCAGCTATGTGATCAGACTGGGTCATGTGTGCCGTCAGTAGATGCATGCATAGTCAATGTCTACAGAGATGTAAGTTTCGTTTCAGTGAGTTCTTTCTACAAATTTCTAGAGATTTTTCTGGGTCTTTATGAATTATGGGCGGTCGTTACGTACTGGTAAATGGTCGAACGTCATCACATAATTGGAAAATTGTGGGAAAAAGTGAACACGTGATCGACTTACGGGTCCTCCGTACCGAAAGGGATAGCTATATATTGATTCTTAGGTTCTTTTTTTGTGATGCAGTTGCAAGTCCCTGAAACACTGACACCACTCTGCTACAAGATTATTGTGTTCCCACACAGGGCCTCCACCAAGCTTACAAGTGAGGAGATGGTAACCATCAGCATCCAGTTCCCTGCCAAAGGTTACAATGTGTTACACAAGAATTGAAAGGCATCGGTTGTGCTAGTCTCAGAAAAGCCGCTATCTGAAATTCCTTCTTATTCATTGCAAACTTTTCTGAAATAGGGACTGATTCTAACCAAGCTCCTGCTCCCCTTCCTTGTAGAGATCGTAACCTGGCAGCATCTCTAGCACCTTTTTGCATCATCTAAGATCAAATCTGCCCTTAGTTTGTCGATTCCTTGAGTAATTCGTTGCTGAAGCTTCACAAGATTTAAAGACAAATCACAAAGATTTGGAGCATTTCCCAAATTGTCATTCTAAGATGGAGACAAAGATAAGGACAAAAAAAGTTGAGGTTAAGTGATATGCCAATGATTGAGATGGTAGTTCTAGGTCTGTTGAGTGAATAGTATCAACAGATTTTCGCAAGCTTGGGAAGCGGAGAGGTAACTCATGAATACTGTGAGCCCAACCTGCTATAAAGGCAACGTTTGATAATTCTTCCGTTGATATCAACCCAAAACCTCCATGCTTGATTTTAGAGTAGCTTGTCTCCACTTGCACTCATCAATTGACTCTAACTTCAAAATATCGTTAAATTTAGTTCTAGTCAATTCATCATGGATCTTTGCAGCAGATTAAAGACAAGAAGGAACAACTAATCTAGCTAGGTGGTTTATCCTTGGTACATGACAATGTCGTAAAAGTAGTAGTGCACTCTGTGAATCATCCAACTCAGTTAACTTTGTGCATAGATCTTGGCCAGACTTAGAAATCTCAATACATTTTGACTCCACATAACTTGGACTTCCAATTGGTGTTCCTAGTATTTCTGTACCATCGATTACCACTAGAATTTCAACCTGGCTATCAATAGACCCACTTGGACAATAGAGCTCACACTTTCTATTACAAATATCTAGATTTATTTTCTCAAATGATGATTTGATATCTGATAAAATAGACATACAGCAATTTGATGTCTATGTTTGTAGACATCAAATTTTGATATCTATGATCCTACGACATACATGTCATCAAGATAAGCCAACATGGTTACATTAGGATTTTGTTGCTGTAGCAAAAGAAGATTTGGCTGGATTGCTGTAGCAAAGAGAGCAAGTCCCAATGGGTCACCTTGCTGAATTCCTTCCTTTCACTGAATGATGACACCAGATTGATTCTTGGTGTATATCAGAGATGATGGCTTTGAATACATTTAATGGATGTGAGCTACTATCCCAGGAAAACACTTTGAGATTTCTTCCATGAGGCACTTCCTGCTGACAGAGTTGAAAGCATTACTGACATCAGTTTTCAAAACAGACCATTCAGGGTTCTGATCCATAAGCAGCTGTATATGATGAGCCAGCAACTCTGCTCTTCCAGCTGTTGCCACTCCATGTTGTATGGGGCTGAAGTGCTCTGAGAAAGATGATCGTTCCTGTAAACATGTTGCCCTAGCTGTAATCCTCCTTAAAGTCTCCCCAATTGCTATTGGACGAACATCTCCAATAGCTTTCGGAAAAGCTATAAGTCAAGATGCTGACAACAAAGGAATAATGTTAGGTGGAACGTTACCATCAGCAATGAGAGCATAAACAGAATGCAAAAAATCAAAAGTAGAATGATTGTCTTGCATGAACTTGAAACGTACGTACCTCCATCCGGATGGACCACAACTTGAGCCTCTGGGAGCTTTCCGCAAAACTTCGCTCACACTAGATTCTGTCAGGATGGGTTGTAGTTTGTCTGTCTGTCTGTCTGTCTGTCTGCCAATACATATACTTTCAAACATTGAACTATTATACACCATCTAAGCAAAGCAACAGTCTGTCTGTCTGTCTGCCTGTCATTTGCCTTGTAACAGCCACTGTACAACTAAGTATAACTTACTTCTTGAGACAGTTCGTAATCAGCAAGTGAACATCCTGTCTCTCATCGAGCAGCATCATTGCCCCAAGATATCCAATACGTTTGTCAGTAAACTTCGGCGACGCAATCAATTTCATACACTCCAACTACAACATCACATCACACATTTAATGAAGTCAAACATTCACACAATAATTAAATTATCTGCCAAAAACCTAACTTAACATACATTTTAAATAAAATCTACCCTCAGCCAAAAGATATTTAGTAGACGTGTATCTCCAATAGATGGCAGTAGAGTCAAGAGGTGGATACAGGGATGTTGCTAACATTTCTGGATCCACCTCTTGAGACTCAGAGTATAGTAATCATCTGCTTGGTAACTTTCTTGCACTAATATAGTAACAAAATGGTTGCATACGACAGTGAAAACTGTACAAAACAAATCCACAAGTTCTACAGCAAATGAAGAGTCTTCAAGGATTTTCTGTGGCAAGAGTGCTGCCTGAGAATGAGGGTCCAAACTTGCTCTTTCTTCACTTCTTCAGTCGACTCTGCTGCATTTGTTTAATTTTAAATGCCACGAATTACTTAATATTAACAAGTTTTAGTCCCTTAACAAATATCTCAGATCTGCCGTTGGAGTCTAATACTAACTTTACACTAGACAATTTGACTAATTTGGCATACTTTGTGCAAGCACATGAAGAATACGTTACTGTTTTTACTTCTAATCTTATTTTGTTGATTCCAATGCAAAACCTTTCTAAAAGATTCTTTGACATGTTCATCAAAATCTTCACGGTTGCAAATATGGAAAAAATACGGGAATACGCAAAGGGAAATATACTATATGTATTGATGCTCAGTAACACAAAAATATGTAACACGTGGTTAGGTTATTAGGCCCTATGGTTTAGCTCGGACTAATTTAGCACAAGCTAAATGCACTTAGCTCGAGCCAACATCATTTACACGGGGCCAAATTAGCACGGGCCAGTTTGGCTTGAGTCAAATCGTCTAGTGAAAAGCCGGTATAAGTTTTAAATCGGGCTAACTTACGTTCACACTCCAACAAAATATGCAAAAAACAGAGCCAACTGTGCTAGCATGACATGATTGTAGCCTAACAGTAAAAAAGTGAGCAGTGCATAATACATTAATTAAAATGGACCAATGACATCACAACCTGTCACGTAATTTTTATAGCTCAGCAACTTTTTGATAGAGTCAATGCAGAAGCTTACTTTAATGCAAAAGATCAATTCTAGCTCTAGCTAGTCTGCAAGAATGAATTTGACAGTGAGCAAAGCAGTCCTTAATTTGTCTAAATCCACTTCTGCATCACAGAAAGTGTGAAGGAGTCCAAGACAGAACAAGCAACTTTGGATCAAAAGCAGATCTTCACAGCTAAGCAGGCAGTTTGTCCAAACCCCTACCCCCGAACACCCCAGCCTACGGACCTGCATGATTACAAAAGTCAAAGTAACAAATCAAAGTTGTTCAGATGCCTAGAGCATGCAAATGTGGTTAAGCACACAGTTGAGAAATTCACCATCCACATGCATAAACGCCAGCACATGCACTTTGCACATACAACTCAGGGTTCTCACTACAGCGTGGCACTGCGCCACGCTCCAGTAAGAATGCACCACACTCAGAAACTGTAAGCTAGGAGTTCAAACTTCTCAGCTAAGAAATGTTTGAGAATTCAATACAACTGAAACACAATACCAAAGGTGACAATACTAGGCTCTTGCAAAGTAACGCGGGATCATAGCCTCACTCTAGACGTACGTACAAATGTTGATTGCAGTCCTGGCCGGATAAGCTGCCTCTGATTCTAGTCCTGGATGCCCTTCCTGTGACCCGGAAAGCACACGTCTTGTCCAGGAAGTGTACACCTAGAATCTACTCTACACTAGTCATGGCTTCATGCAAAGCAACAACAGTGGTCCACATCAATCAATGTCTGACTAAACAGACTTTTTGTAGTTCGTCTACAAAACATGCGCATGCACAATCTATGAACATCGCTAAGAAGGCGTACTGGCAATCGAAGTTGATTTCCTTGCCAGGGCACTTGAATGTACGTTATACGCAATAGCTACAACACAAAGTCTACCTCAACTCCAGTGCACATGTCTGTGTGTCGTGGACCCGCCCATCCACGCTCCCAAAAATTTCTAGCAAGAACCCTGCAACTGTCTGTAAGTGTGTTCACACTGAACAGCCTTGACTCGTAAAGACACTTAAAGATAAGAATAGAAACAAAGCACAAGGCAAAGCAGGGTTGTCCCCAGCATACAAAAGGCATGGCACTCTGCCGTGCCTTGGCTCCTGCTTAATACAGGCCCGCCGTGCTTTACTGAGTAGGCAGTGGCTACTCTAGACTCCTTTCACACATTTTGCTCGGTGTGAGAAAATTTGTAGATCTCAGGATTCTGAGCATTCTGAGCACGTACAAGTATGTACCGAAAGCAGGTGGAGACAACCGGTAAATAGAGACGGAGTACATGTAGTTATGATTATTTAACCCCAAAACCGAGAAGTTCTGCATTGTGATGTGTAAAGCGCTGTCCTAGACCCGCCTCGTTTTGACATAAGCAGATAAGCTAAATGTTTAATTGCATTCTTTTAGAGTCACCATACACTAATTTAATTAGCTGTCTCTGTTAACAGTTGTTCTTTGAGTCTACTGTTCTCTTGTGTAGCTATGAAGACAACAAACTTTGTATTTTAAAAATTTACAAAGTTGTTTGAGGCAAGCACTTATTCTTTGCATATTATTTTAGTTCTTTGCCTAGAGCGCCTGAGATGTTTGTTGCGATGGTAAGACCAATTAGGGGGATGACTGTCATATGATATGAACTTGATTGCAATACAAGTACTCAAAAAGCAACAGTGGTTGTCCGCCCACAATTGCGTCGTTAGCAACTGCAGTTTCCCCTCTAGCATCACTAAACATTCTTTATTTAGGGTGTAGCTACTGCAGAATATTAGACGGCTTTAGAGAACTAACAATAAACAGGTTAACAATAGAAATAAATGAGGAAGACTTGTCAGAACTGCGACAAGATTCTCCATAGAGACCGAAAAAATGATAACAATGACTAGCACAACAAGCTTGATTCTTGTTGCTATTTTGTTCTGAGCATCTAGGCGAATCTAAGGCGTGTCATTGTAGCGGAGTAGGTAGCGGTCTGTAGATATGTTGCCCCTCCCAATCACGTGCTTTCGACTGATTATGCGAATCGAATATCTATTGCTCGAGCTCTGAAAATTTCTCACAGGCTTTAACGGACTTTTTAGTTTGACGCGTATTCCAAGTTGTGATATACTGCAATGTGTGAGTCATACTAATCCTTGACCTAAAACTTCTCTTTTTAGCACAATGATCGTGGTAAGTCATTGCGAGAATGTGCACACGCTAGATTAGTTTGGCGAAAATGAGTGCTCCATTACTGAAAGACAACGTAGCTGCCAGTCTACTTCCCCACGATGCTTCATCAGAGTTAATTCCCGTCTGTGTCAGTGGCGATGGCAACTGCCTCTTTCATGCCTTGAAAGTAGCATTGGCTGCAACCGAAAAAATGTTTGCAAGTGCCAACAGTTAGTCATCTTCGAAGAAACTGTGCCCTTATTCTAAGGCAAGCCCTTAGCGTCAGTGTCAGGGATGGTGACAAGTTGCATCCAGGATCATTAGTACAGTCATGTCTATCGAATGCTGCTTTGACAGCATTGACAAGTGTAGCGGTAAAAAAGCGTACTGTTGTAAACTTAAAAGGTGTTCTCTGTTCTTTTAACAGATAGTGGCATCTGATTCCCGGTAGAAATTTCCAAAAGCATTGCAACAAATGAGAACAAAACAAGTTTTGGGTTTGGTACACATCAGTAGAACACTGGGTATATAGACAGGTCTATATATACTATCTCTAATAAGACTGTCAAGCAAGTTTGATTGGCTTCTAGATTAAAATGCGGCCCGTTAAAAATTGTGCAGGGGCCTGGTCATGAGAATTTCCGCCATGCCTTACAAAAATCCTGGGGACAACCCTGCAAAGTCTTTTGTTCTAAGGATGAAATAAGTGTCAATCAGTGTAGGTGTAACCGCAGTTGAGCTAAAACAGACTTCGCTAAGTAGAAACAAAGACAACTTGACCATCAGTGTGAACGCACTATATTCCACATTTACAGTCAAACAACAACTTCATTGATAATATAACTGTATGGCATGTCACCTGTCCAAAATGAGCTGGATATCCTAGCATGTGAATGTAGAGAACTTTGGCTACATTCCGACATCGAAAGTCGTTGTCTTCGTCTCGAAACAGAGTCCGAATGCTCGCACACTCCTTCGTCACAAAGTCGCGCTCATCGGCTGCGGTTTTGCAAGCACGAATCTGCTTGATGAGATCACGCAGTTTTGTAGGAGCAGGCATTCTAAAGTTCTAAAAACATATTTTAAAACTAATATTACTAAGTGTACAGTGTACTTTTAAAAAATTGTTAATATTAGTATCACTCATCTGCAAGACAATTTGAATACCTAGTCATCTAGTCGAATGTTAGATATACCTAATTAATTAAAATAAATAAATAAATTTAATAATATAAATAAATAATGTGATTATCAATATCAATAAAATGTTACATATACCTAATTAATAAAATAAAATAAATAAATTTAATAATATAAATAAATAATAAAATATAAATATTAATAAAATGTTAGATATACCTAATTAATTAAATAAAATAAAGACATAAATTTAATAATACCGGCATCATCCAGATAGGCTTGTGGAGACTGATGACATTACTATAATGTGGGATACCACCATCCCCACTGCCAGGAAGATCGAAGCCAATCGTCCAGACAGCTGTCTCAGAAATAAGAAGACAAACACTTGTCTTCTTATTGATATCAGCTGTCCTGCTGATGGCAACATTGGCAAGAAACATGCTGAGAAGTTGGCGAAGTACAGCAACTTGCGAGTGAAGATAAGCCACATGTGGCATTGTCGAACACTGGTGGTTCCGGTGGTCTTGGGAGCTTTGGGCACAGTACACGCAGGTATTGCACGGTGGCTGGACATTATTCCAGGTCATCACAACCTGCAGCACTTACAGAAAACAGTGCTTCTGGGATCTACTCGGATTCTTCGTAAAGTCATGTCTTCTTTCTAGACAGCCGTGATGGTCTAAGTACTTCTGAAGCAGGGTTTGCTTCCGGTACTTGTAATAGACTTTACAAACCAGACTGATCTGGTTGAGCACGACAAATAAATAATGTAATTATAAATATCAATAAAATGTTAGATATACCTAATTAATTAAATAAAAATAAATAAATAAATTTAATAATATAAATAAATAATGTAATTATAAATAATCAGTTCTGATTCTTTCATGCAGATGATACGGGAGTGTGACTCTGGAAAATCTTCACACTCGATCAAGCACATGGCTTGTCGGTTTACTGCACAGCTGCGAAGGAGTCTTGCTTCGAACGACAAGTCGCAGAGCTTACACAGGAATGCATCCATCTCGGTTGAAGGTGGCTTCGAGCAAGCACCTGAAACAGATGCAAGACATTACCGTACGTGTTGCAGTTCTCTTCGTGTGCAGTCCTGGAGCGGGAAGCCTATGCACGGGCAGTATCGTCGTCTCACTGAGCAACCGCCTGTGGACATGAAAGAGACCTACGGATGGCTAAAGGCAGCGAATCTTCCAGCTGCAACTGAGGGACTGGTTGTTGCTGCTCAAGACCAAGCTCTTCGGACTCGGTACTATGAGCGCAAGATTCTACATCGTGATGTTAGTCCTACTTGCCGCATGTGCAGTGTAGGCCTGGAAACAGTCAACCACATTGTGGCAGGCTGTAGTGCTTTGGCACCGACGGACTACACTGATCGACACAATCAGGTGACATCCATCATTCACTGGGACGTTTGTCGCCATTTTGGGGTTCCAGTGGAGAGCAGATGGTACCGGCATCATCCTGATAGGCTTGTGGAGACTGATGACATTACTATGATGTGAGATACCACCATCCCCACTGCCAGGAGAATCAAAGCCAATCGTCCAGACATCTGTCTCAGAAATAGGAAGACAAACACTTGTCTTCTTATTGATATCAGCTGTCCTGCTGATGGCAACATTGGCAAAAAATATGCTGAAAAGTTGGCGAAGTACAGCGACTTGCGAGTGGAGATAAGCCGCATGTGGCATTGTCAAACACTGGTGGTTCCGGTGGTCTTGGGAGCTTTGGGCACAGTGCACGCAGGTATTGCACGGTGGCTGGACATTATTCCAGGTCATCACAACCTGCAGCACTTACAGAAAACAGTGCTTCTGGGATCTATTCGGATCCTTCGTAAAGTCATGTCTTCTTTCTAGACAGCCGTGATGATCTAAGTACTTCTGAAGCAGGGTTTGCTTCCGGTACTTGTAATAGACTTTACAAACCAGACTGATCTGGTTGAGCACGACACACACAATATCAATAAAATGTTACATATACCTAATTAATAAAATACAATAAATAAATTTAATAATATAAATAAATAATATAAATCTAAATATTAATAAAATGTTAGATAGACCCAATTAATAAAATAAAATAAATAAATAATAAAAATATAAATATCAATAAAATGTTTGATATATTTAATTAATTAAATAACGTAACATTTAAAAATATAAATAAACACTAAATACCAACAAAAGATCATTGGTCCTAACGCGCTTTAACCCAACACGAATTTTCTGCACGTCAAAAGTCCCGGATAAAATTGCAAGCAAACAACAACGCACTATTCTGATGCACAAAACCTCTCAAACTAATATGAGCAATAATGAAAACTTCAAAAGAAAGCAAACTCGTCACACGAAAAGACAAATCGACTGCGGGAAACGGCACTTTCAAAGCTTTCAGCAGCAGCTGCGCGTCCAGCGACATCTTCGTATGCTGCGAGATGTTACTCACACGTAGCAACTACATCCTTCGTCTTGAACATTATCAGGAGCGTCTCATTAGCGTTTTTGAGAAAACCACGTGAGCATGCTCGTCGCAACATGCAAATGTCGACTACACAGACACTCATCTCACCTCACGCAAACAACAGCAATACAATCAAACAAAAAGAATCGCCGCTAAACCGATAAAACGGCCAACTCCTGAAATGTGTTCTTGCGCTTGCGTAGTAGCCAAACATTGATCCAATCCGGGTTAGCAGCATACACGAGGGTCGATCTCCCGGATTAAATTCTCTCAAAATGGATTTCTCATCAACGCCGCCTCCTCCGGCTGGAACTCTGACAAGCACGCAACGCGAGGCCGTGATGGAGCAAGTACGCAACCAAATAGCGGTGACCAACGCTCAAGAGCTGCTTCAACGCATCACGAAGACGTGTTTCAAAAAATGTGTGACAAAACCGGGCACGCAGCTCGATAGCTACGAGCAGAAGTGTGTGGCTATGTGTATGGATCGTTACATGGACTCGTGGAATGCCGTTTCGCGGACTTATAACGAGAGAATAACTAGAGACAGATCGCTAATGAGCTGATCTGATTAGTTTGTATGTGGTCACGTGACCTACTATTGTAGTAGGCGGTGTTATTTGAATTTAAATGGCAGTGGTTTATGAACGTTCTGATGCTACACGGACGTACTGGCTTCTTGTATACTTGAATGAGTACATTTTACAAGGTTAATTATAAATTAATTAATTTTTGTTTTATTGTGAAACTAAAGTTTTAATATCTAGATGGTATGCATGTAAGGCTTCGTGTGGCTCCATTGAAGAGAGACAAAAAGTATGGTGTGTGTGTGTGTGTGTGTGTGTGTGTGTGTGTGTGTGTGTGTGTGTGTGTGTGTGTGTGTGTGTGTGTGTGTGTGTGTGTGTGTGTGTGTGTGTGTGTTTGCATACATGCATGTCACGCACAAAGACCACACACCACTATCATATACAGGCAGATACATCCAAAGGCCTGTCTATGCATGTGCCATCATAAAACAGTAGCTACCAATACGGTCACACCATGCACTTGTTTGCAAGTAGCAACCAACTTCTCGTCTATTTCAACAATTGATGGCCACCATCTGTACAAGAGTTGATTGTCATTCGTATCCTTATAACGAAGTCTCACGAGCTGAGACAGTACGCCTGATATGTTCCTCTCCCTCTGGTGCACACTCAAACTTCCGTATCTTCAATGCATCAAGAAGGTCCTGCAGTGGAGGGCTCACAACTTCGCATGACACATTCTCAGCACCTTCACTGCAAGTATTGAATTCTTCAACAAAATTTAAGCTAAACTCCTGTACAGCATCTGTACTGTTCTCGTGATCCCTACGATCCTCATCGTTTGCTGAGCCACCTCGCTCGTCTACTGTCTTTGCTGATGCTTCACAAACTCTTGTTTCCAGTCTCGATGATACACCATTCTGGATATCCCATCCAGGCAAGACATCGTTTTGAGTGGTGACTCGATCACGTGATTTCCTGCGAAGATTTTGTCTCAACCTTCTCCTGTAGCTCCTTCCTTGTGACGACAATGTCTGCTCGCCGTGCTTTTTCCATCGTCTTGCTGCCGTTGGTGGTGCCATTTCATCATCGCTGCTAGTTTCATGGCAGTAGCTCTTGTTGCATGGATCATGAATAGTTGAAGTTGTTGCAAAACTATCATTCTGACAACAACAATAATTAATCACTAATTGATGGTGGAAAGTAGTAGGGAAGTATTGTCTAGTTCAAAATACAAAATTACAATTTCAACCAGTTGTGGTATGTTGATCGATTGTGATCTGCAACAGTCACTCAATCTTTTGTATGTCTGTTGTCTGTCCTTTAATTTGCCTTCTCTTTGAAAAAGCTGTTTCTCTATATTCTGGTTCACTTACCGAGTCATCATTCGCTCCTCCTCTCCACGTACCGCAAACAGACTTGCTGCTGATCATCCCATGATGCAGACTTTCAGTCATCCCAACCACTGACTTTGTTTTCTGGTGACTGCCACTAAATGGGTCGTCGATTTGCCGTACACTATTTGGACTCTGTAGTTCGGCAATAGTACTCAACTTGAGAGATAGCTGTAAAAGTAGATAGCATAAGATTACTACTATTTGTCTGTCTGTCTGTCATTTGTCTGTCTGTCTGTTTGTCTGTCATTTGTCTGTCTGTCTGTCTGTCTGTCTGTCTGTCTGTCTTTCACTATTGAACACAAAAAAGCAAAATTTTACAAGAACACTACAGGTAAAACTGCTAAGCTAAATGTCCATCTACTGAGACATACAGATCGAACACTACCAAAATTCTAATGAATTATGTTCTGAATGTCTCTTTCATTGTCGTCCAATTCTTCATTTCCCTCTGCAATTCTTCTAAGTTTTCTCAATATTACATTGGAATTGGACTTCTGAAGGCATATTGATAGTCTCTTTCTCCATTGTCCTCTAAACTGTGCTTCTCTTGATCCACTTTCTACATCTCTCGATCTCTTGGCCAGATGGTTCAAATAATTGTCTGCCTTTTCTCCTCAACAACCAAAATGTCAAAAATCAATGGCTTTGCATGACCCTGGATGCTGTTGATTAGAATACTAATTTATTTTATCTCCTCTCTTTTTGCAGCTGCAAATCTGTCCTTTCTTGATGCTTTTACCACTGCGTTGCTACTAAATGGGTCTGTCTGTCTGTCTGTCTGTCTGTCTGTCTGTCTGTCATCTTCATATATTTGTTAAATCACAATTTAGAGTACATGATGGCTATTACAAACCTCTACAATTGTTCAATAATGTCCAAGCTATTTTCATCATTATCTACTCCAAGGCCACAATGACTGCTGTCTGTTTGTCTGTCTGTTGGTCTGTCTGTCTGCATCGTGTATATTTGTCTCATTGTCTGTCCCTAGGCTCATTCATCTGGTAATAAATGCCTGCATCGGCGACTCTCTCCATCTATCATACCTCGATCTAGATAGCTTCCGACTGACTGTCTAACTGATCATCATGCACGTCAAATATCTATCCATGCCTCATCGAGTGATGTCATGTCATCTGTCTAGCGATTTCGTCTGTTAATTTTGAACTGCCCATCCAATATGTCAATGTGAATGCTAGTGTTGTGGTGTGTGTGTGTGTGTGTGTGTGTGTGTGTGTGTGTGTGTGTGTGTGTGTGTGTGTGAGTGTGTGAGTGTGTGTGTGTGTGTGTGTGTGTGTGTGTGTGAGTGTGTGTGTGTGAGTGTGTGTGTGTGTGTGTGTGTGTGTGTGTGTGTGTGTGCGCGAGCGCGCATGTGCACATGCACACGTGTGTGTGTGCACGTGTGTGTGTGCGTGTGTGTGCGTGTGTGTGTGTGTGTATGTGTGTGTGTGTGTGTGTGTGTGTGTGTGTGTGTGTGTGTGTGTGTGTGTGTGTGTGTGTGTGTGTGTGTGTGAGTGTGTGTGTGTGCACATGTGCGTGTGCATGTGTGTGTGTGTGTGTGCACGTGTGCGTGTGTGTGTGTGTGTGTGTGTGTGTGTGTGTGTGTGTGTGTGTGTGTGTGTGTGTGTGTGTGTGTGTGTGTGTGTAATTTTAGTACTTACTACATATTTCTCCACCATCCATTCACTATACAAACTATTACACTTACCTCACAAAGATTAGGTCGTGACTTCGCAGAGCCAAATGTAGCAGACAACAGTCGTTTAATAGAGACAGGCCACGCTCTTTCCAGCTGTAGACGGTGATTCTTCTTTCCTACCCACTCTGGAAGATGCAAAATGTCTTTCTCAGACCAAGGAATTCGACTAGTAAGACACTCCCACAACACACAACCAAAACTGTAAATATCTCCTTCCTACAAAAATAGATTTAAACGATATTGCAAGTGTAGGTCTGTTTCTGTTGTTTCTGTCCATCTGTGTATGTCTGTCTGTCTGTCCGTCTCTTGTTCTGTCTGTCTGTTCATCCGCCCATCCATCCATCTGTCTGTGTGTCTGTCTGCCTGTCTGTCTGTCTGTCTGTCTGTCTGTCATCGGTTAATGATATATACCAAATCTGAAGGTAAGAATCAAGCATTACCTGATCCACTGGCATTCCTTGAAGTTGCTCAGGAGCCATGTATGGAAACATTTCTGAAACATGTGACATAGATGCTCGGTCAACACTTCGGGCGAACTCAAAATTGCACAGCTGTGTACACAAGACGTCAATCAGCACAGCCAATAAAAATAAAACACTGTTCCTGACATGTTAGACCGTAATTTATGTATAAGCATTGCTCTTTGCGTTTTAGCTTACTTTGGCTTGTAACGTAGTGCCAATCAAGATACTGTCGGGCTTCACATAACTGTGAACAAATCCAGACTCGTGGACATAGTAAAGACCTAATTTAGAAACAGAGATAGTAAATTTTTGCAGATGTACGTCATAATAGTAACTGTTGTGCTACATTCTACAGTATATGTAAAGATGTCAAGTGACACGCACACACACACACACACACACACACACACACACACACGCACACGTGCATGCACACACACACACATGCACACGTGCATGCATGCATGCACACACACACACACACACACACACACACACACACACACACACACACACACGAAACAAACAAAGCAATCAAATTAACTAACGAACAAACACAGACAATTGTGTCACAGTCACAACATTCAGTGTATGTAATTGAAATTTACCATCCGCGATGCCAGTCAGCAGCATCAGAACCTCAAAAGCACTAAATCTCCTTTTCCGTTCATGTAGCTGGTAGGTCAGCGTGGCTCTCTTCATCGGCTCCAAGGCCATACACACCTCATCCTGATTGAAACTGTTGCAAACTGCCATCAGCATGATGACATTGGGATGGTGCAGTTGCCTACAATGTTAATTAACCAAAGTTCAAATTCCAAATATCTTCTAACGTCAAACACACCATTAATATTTACTATATCATAACTGCATGTCTTACAACTTTAAATAAATACTAAAATGTATTAAGCACATAGATCATTAACAATTACTTTGAAATTTCCATCAAGATGCTACATTTTGATACTACATGTTAAAGCACTATCTTGCTCCAATTGTGTGTGTGTGTGTGTGTGTGTGTGTGTGTGTGTGTGTGTGTGTGTGTGTGTGTGTGTGTGTGTGTCTGTGTGTGTCTGTGTGTGACTGTGTGTGTGTGTGTGTGTGTGTGTGTGTGTCCGTTAGTGCGTGTGCGCGTTTAGAAAATACGTTGGAGTGTGACGCAATGAGTACACACGTCTATGCATCAACTATCAGACATTTCTAGTCTTAAACCCACACAAGGCAACACACAAAGCTGCATGTAGGTAGAGTAGTTTGCGTGTATGCATGCTTGCGTTTCCATTCCATTTTGTGTCCGTATCAACCCACCACTTCATACACGTGCACATTGCAAGAGCACGTGACACATAAGCTAGCTACTCATCACACTCTATCAACAAGCTCAATGCAAGCCGTCTCACTCCTAGTTCTGTGCGTCATCTGGCCAACGTCTGGATACAACATCTACTCTTCAGACGAAGCACCACCGCGTGAAGACATCAACTTCGACTTCGCATGGCGTTTCCATCTGGGTGATGTACCAGGTGGGAACGAATGCCCCGTTAATTCATTCTCCAAGAATCTGAGCGGCGTTGAGTGCAGGGGCCTAAAGAAAGATGTAGCAACAACTGCAGGCGACTGTATGAAAGACTGCTGCTCAGATGTCATGTGTGCAATCTGGCAGTTCTCCTCAGCTTCGAATCAGGGCTGCTGGATGGGTCAAAGCGAGGATTGCAATCACAGTAGTGCCATATGGGTCGGAGGAGGCAGGCAAGTGCCTGCTCAGCCTCCTCCTCCGGCCAAGAATGGGCCCACGTCACGTGACTATGATGACAAATCGTGGGAATTAGTGGATGCACCACATGATGGGATCATCAGTGGCACATACAGCCAAACAACAGGCCCAGAGAAGCACGCATATCTACCTACAAATATCACGTGGTATCGCAAGCATTTTAATATTCCATCCGACTGGAAAGGCAAATCGATTTGGGTCTACTTCGAAGGCGTTTTCCGTCAGTCGACTGTCTACCTCAATGGCGAAATGCTCTTGTATCATGATAGTGGATACACGAGCTTCTCTGTGCGACTGGATAATGCAACTAACGTGATGTACGGTCAAGACAAAGCAAACGAGAATGTGATTGCGGTGAGAGCTGATGCCACAAAAGGGTCTGGATGGTGGTACGAAGGAGGAGGAATATATCGACACAATCATCTTGTCAGTTCCGGCCGAGTACATCTAGCAGTCGGAGGCATATATGCAGCATCGAATGTATCAGGAGATATCGAAGCACACAGTAAAGATGATCCATCGGCCGGCATGTATGTCGATACCTTGATGTACTCGCCCAGTGTTGAGGTAGTCAACGACGATGACAATAATGGAAAGAAACAGACGGTAACTGTGCATTTTACACTCATGACTGATGAAAAGGTAGCTGCCTCTGGTGCTTCAATGTCGATGGACGTGTCTCCTGGTGAAACAATCGTAGCTAAAGTTGACTTAAAACTATCACAGGTTGAGTTGTGGAGTCCGGCCAGACCGTTTCTCTATACTTTGCAAACAGAGGTGATGGTTGGGTCTCAAGTGATGGATGCTGTCAATACAACTGTGGGTTTCAGGAGTACTCACTGGGATGCCGACACTGGATTTTACGTCAATAATATGCCTTTCAAATGGCGTGGCTTTTGTGACCACAATGATTTCACTGGTGTGGGTGTGGCAGTTCCAGACCGTATCAATCTGTTCCGAGCACAAACTCTCCGAGCCGTAGGAGGCAATTCGTGGAGAATGTCCCACAATCCTCCAATTCCAGTATTGCTCGATATTTTGGATCGGCTCGGTGTCGTTGTGTGGGATGAGAACCGACAGTTTGGGAACGACAGTGTGTGGGTAGGCAATCAGCGTGACATGATCAGAAGAGATAGGAACCATCCAAGTGTCGTCATATGGTCGTTCTGTAATGAAGGAGGCTGCATGCAAACAAGCGGCACAGCTCCAATGGATGTCGGAAACGAATTCAAGAAAGCATCCAAAGAGGAAGACACAACACGGCCAGTTGGAGCCAACATGAGTGGAGGTTTTGGCAATGGACTGACTCTTGTCATTGAAGTCCAGGGATTTTCTCACAGAAGTGGGTCAACCTTCGATCCATTTCATCAAAAGTTTCCTCATCTGCCAATGGTCGAGTCCGAGTGCTGCTCATGCCGTACCCAACGTGGTGAAGACATCGCCAACAAGACAAAACCAAACTTTGGCAACTTTAATGGAGACTGCGATTCTTCACAAAATAGTGGAGAATTTAGTCGCAAATTCGTTGCAGGAAGCATGGTCTGGACCCTGTTCGATTACTATGGTGAACCAACGCCATATGGTTGGCCCATGGTCTCGTCTTCATTTGGATCTATGGACTTGGCAGGTTTCCCTAAAGCATCGGCATTCTGGTATCGATCGTGGTGGCTCTACAATACAACTAACATGAGCGCGAGTGCTCATGATCTCGTCACACGGCCGGCCAGGCTGCTCGATGCAGAAGCTACAAAGCTGATGGCAGAAAGTAAAGACCACATGGGATTCATGATTCACATCGTAGAGCACTGGCAACCAGGTCAGGAAGGAACCAACAGGACAATCCATGCTTACACCAATGCCCCAATTGCCGAGTTGTTTGTCAATGGAAAGTCATTAGGCATGCAGACTGTGGTATGGTTTGGGTGGGCCGAGTGGCAGGATGTTGTATTTGCACCTGGATCTCTAACAGCTGTAGCTCTTATTGGAAAAAACATGGTAGTTGCCAATCACACTGTTGAAACGACCGGCAAGGCAGCTGCCGTACAGTTACATGTAGATGTTCCTAGTGAAGACACGGGCACAGGAACAAGGCTTCTATTGGATGGACAAGATGCAGGTATGGTGAGAGCTTCGATTGTTGACTCTGCTGGACGAGTCGTCCCAGATGCCTCACACAATGTCACATTTGAAATCTTGAGTGGACCAGCACGCATTATTGGGGTGGGAAACGGCGATCCATCGTGCCACGAGCCAAACAAAGCAACCTGGAGAAGTGCATATCACGGACTGGCTCGAGTTATTGTCCAAACGTCAGTGAATCATGCAGCATCGCCATTTCATAGACACAGACTCACTCAAATCGACGCAGAAGGAAATATTTTGACTCGTATTGTGCCTCCTGGTTTGTCTCAGCCACCACCGCCACTCATCGTGGTTCAAGCAACTGTGGAAGGGTTGGGTAGTGCAGACATCCGAATCATGGTAACAGTTGATGCAGACAACCACAGCGTACTGTCAACAGCAGAAAGATGGATGAGAAGCAAATGAACCAGAAGTGACCATTGAATTTGAATGAATGTTTTTAGCAATTGTATTTCACATTGCCTGTTGGCTGTCACATAAATGCAGTGCTGACTTGTCTCTCAAGCATGTGCATTTTTATATTTTTATTTTCTTTTTTCTCACTGTTTCAAATGATGTCATCGTAGATGTTTAAACAGTAAAAGCTGTTGTTATATTTGACTGTCTCAATTGATGTTTCCTATAATTCTCATGCTACTAAAGAATTTCAACATGATGGCAATGAACAAGATGCAACTAACCATACAGAGACAGACTGTCATGCATGTACGTGTACTTGAAGATAATAAGAGAAAACTGCCAAACAACCAACAGAAATGACACCGCAGATGAGATAGCTGCACTTAACCTGTAATATATGTGATGTTATCTAGACATTCAACTAAATTGAAGTGCCTCATTAACAGTTTTCCTATCGGTACTCAAGCATCTGTAAAAGTGTTTTATAGAGCAATGGCAGACACTAAAATTCAATTATCATGCAGTCTAACGGAGAATTGCATGTCTTTCTCTCATAGTGAAGAGACATTGCTGAACCCAATGCAACAAGCCTGAAATCCCTTGATTCATCACATCAAATCTACTGTATTTATTGGCCTTGTCTGCAGTCAAAGATAAGTAGAACAGCAGGAGTTACACTGTACCTGTTGCACTCCAGCTATGTACATGACTAACGACAAATTTTGACATCCACCTAGAACACACACACACACACACACACACACACACACACACACACACACACACACACACACACACACACACACACACACACACACACACACACACAGACACACACACACACACACACACACACACACACACACACACACACAGACACACACACACACACACACACACACACACACACACACACACACACACACAGACACACACACACAGACACACACACACACACACACACACACACACACACACACACACACACACACACACACACACACACACACACACACACACTGCCATACCCATACTAAATACTCTCAATCTTTGCGTATCCTATATCTCATAAATTTGTAATTTCATTTCTAAAATTTCTGATCTAAGACTACTAATACCTGCTGATATTGCATAGTGTATGTATATGATTACGTCCAGTTGTGTGATGTATGGCCATGATGCATGTTCATTGTGAGTTGAGTGATATGTTTAGATAATAAAATCAAAATCCTAAAATGTTTAAATTTTCAAGAACAATAACAATGTCTATTTAGACAGTCTATAAAATTAAAAATAATTAACATAAATAGATTAACTGTAAAATGTATCTCATTATTATGTTGCAAGAGCTCAACTCAATGAAGTCACTCAACTTGCCTCTAGACAATCATGATAACTAAATCACAGTTGCTACGATGTATGTAGCACATCATATGATATACCAATAGAAACACACATGTATATCACATCACATCTCACCCTAGAATGTGAACTTCATTATACAGCATTCTGATAAGCTGGGGGTTGACTTTGTCCGGATGTGGTTTCTTCACTAGCACCGCGCCTCCTCTCCACTTTCCACGCTGAAGGATCATGTCGGATGACAGCTGCAAATGTTGTCCGGTAACATGCATATTAAATGCTTCAGGAATACTCGCACATGCTCCTATGCCACTCTCTGCATGATAAACATAAATGAGATAGAATGCTACAACAGGTTGCCAGTAGAAATTTGCATACTTGTGCACGGCCATGCATGTACACAAGTGTAACTGTCTGTCTGTCTGTCTGCCTGCCTGCCTGCCTGCCTGTCTGTCTGTCTGTCGGTCGGTCGGTTTGTCCGTCTGTCTGTCTATCTGACTGCCTGTCTGTCTGTCTGTCTGTCTGCCATATATTTT